>NC_053425.1:61609960-61660087 GCF_007990345.1 Gossypium hirsutum | reverse complement strand
TTGGATTGCAATATGCCTAAATTTTAATGTTATGTAATGAAAGGTAAGTTATGTTTTATGTTTACAAACTTATTAGCACTATATGCTTATACGGTTTCTTCCTATGTTTATAGATTATCAAAAACTCAATTGGTTTAGAAGCTTGTCGGAGATTTATCACACTACTTAGGGATATATGGTAGATTTTGATGTTTTGGTCAAGGTATAATGGCATGTAGGTGAACTTTGTTTAATTTCTAGTTGATGTTATGGCAAGTAAAGTTCTTTGAACTTGTGGTAACTTTAAAGCATTGATGGTTGGTGTTGATATGGCTAAGTTGTTGCATGTTTTGAATGACCAATTTGTTATGTGATGATGAAGTTTGATGTGTGTCAATTGTGGTGTCTTTTGGAATGGAAATAAGTTAGTTGTGAATGGTTGATGAATGGTCAAGTGTGCACAATTGATGTATGTTTAAGGTGCCTATATGGCATTGGTTGGATGGTTAAATAGCCTATTGAAATTGCTAAATGATTTAATTAGAAAGGTATGGAGGAAGAATAGCCAAATTATAAGATTATTAGAAAAAATAGGGACATGAAAAAATAGAGAAGATGAAAATTTAATAAAAGAAAATGAAAAGCGGCAATTTATTAGAGATCATTGAAATTTTAGCATCATCTATCATCAAATAAAAAAAAAAGAAAAAAAGAAATCAGCCATCTTCTTCCCTATAGCTGCTGAAATTCCTAGAGCTCTATAAGCTAGGGTTCTCCACATTTCAAGCTTAGCTTTGTATTAAATCTCGATAGCTGCTCTCTCCTTTTACCATATTTCTGTTCATGTTTATTCCCTCATGATTACTGTATTTATGATTATGGGGAAATAAATGATGTTATAAACATTTTTCCTATTATTTTATGACCCTATATATTCTTCAAAGTTGTAAAACGTTGTAGAATCAAAATAATGGAAACGCGGCTTCATAAGAGGGAAATGTTCGCTTGGCTTGTAAGTAGAAATTGCATGTGTTCCATTATACGAGCCTAGGACTAAATCATAAAAAGGTAAAAGGTTAGGGGCAAAATGGTCAATTGGACCGGGGTGGAATTTAGACTTGAAATGTATAATGTAGAGTGTTAATGATTTAATTTTGTTGTAGTAGACCCCGAGGAACAAATTTCGGAGGTCGATCGAGGAAAGCGAAAGGTTTCGGAATAATCGAAACACCGTTCTGAAAAGATTGCCAGGTAAGTTCGGATAACTTAAGGTGAAGTCTTAATATGCCTAATTATATGATTTATGAATGTATGATGTTTGCATTGGTTGATGGCATAGAAATACAAGAAATGTATCTTTGATAATGGTTTGCTCAAAATGTCTCGGTTGAGGTTAAAAAGGGAATTCGATGGATACCCATAATTAACATATGAATTGAGATCCTGCATGTGTTGCAGTAAGGGTTTAGCCCGGACGAGTAATTCATAGATCTCGATTATGAAAAGGATCTAGCCTGGATGGGTGTTCCTTTGGATGATTAAGCTTTCTGAATAATTTCTAGATTTAGCCTATATGGGTAATCTGATCGAGGTCTGAATTTAGCTTGGACTGGTAATTCAGATCTGAGCTCAGTAAAGGTGTTTATTAAAATAAGGGATTTAGCCTGGACTGGTAATCTCGACATCACCTTATGAGTTTATGATACGGGGGATTTAGCTTGGACTGGTAATCCTGCCATAAAATGTGAGGTTCGCGGGAGTGCACACCTAATATAATCATCCATATGAATTGACGGTTAATGAATATTCCACCGAGATTCCTAGACACTCAACGGATTAACATGAAATACGTTTACAAATGAATTTTAAATGATGAGCTCATCTATGATAATTTATATGGTGCATTGTTGTGTGACTAACTCTTTGGTTGAGTGCATGTGATAGGGAACCATGTCTTACTTGTTGGTTTCTTTATCTATTATGGATGTATGCTAATTACTAGGTAAGTTTACCATTCGGTTATTTGAGCTTACTAAGCATGTAAATGCTTACCCCTCTCTTTTCCCTATTTTTTTATAGCTCAAGAACTTGTGAGGATTGGAAGACGGTAGGAAAGTCAGCACACTATCATGTAGCCCAGCTTTGGTATAAAGACATTTCTATTTTGTTCAATGGCATGTATAGGGTTTTTGAGTATTTTGTTATGTGTCATTTGATTTCCAAATGAAGCATGAATGATGTATCTATCTTTGTATATAGCATTGGAATTGGCTTAATCAAGTAAGCTAAGACTACAATCCATGCATGTTTATACTCTTATATGATGGGTTGCTATAATTGGCAATGAGTTACCAAATGAGCCAAATTTGAATAAATTACAATAATATGGAAACCCATAAATACTAGATAGGAAATAACCTTGCATGTATGACACCAATGAAATGAGATTTCCATGCAATAAGTTTTATCAAGATCATTTACAAGGGTATAATTATGATTTATTTTGTATTTGGTAACCATTAAGCGTAAGAAGTAAAAAGGGGTGACCAAAAGGCTTGGGAAATAGCTTGTTAGGGTCCACATGGCTGGACACATGGGCGTGTGTCTACGCCGTGTGTGACACACGGCTCACTCCCATGGGTGTGTGCTATGACCGTGTGTCCCCTGCACTTAAAATTTTAGGTCGATGTAGTACACGAGCAGGCTACATGGGCGTGTGCCTTAACCATGCTTAAAAGACAGTATTGAACACGGGTAGCCCACACGGATGTGTGCTGAGGCCGTGTTGAAAAGTCAGTGTTGCACACCGGCTAAAGGTACAGGCATGTCCCAAGCCACATAGGCGTGTGTGACCACATGGTCTATACCCACACGGGCAAGTGGAGCCCTAAGGCATGAATTTCCCAAGCTTTTCTTAAGTTCTCAATTTAGTCCCGAACCATTTTTAATGTATGTTTTAGGCCTCGTGAGCCTGTTCAAGGGACATAAAGCATGTGAATGAAAAGTTTCAAGTTAAAAGAAATTTTATGGTCCGTCTTTATATGCTTATGCTTGAGTTAAGTCTGGTAGTACCTTAAACCCTGTCCTGACGTCGGATTCGGGCGAGGGATGTTACATTGAGTGGTATCAGAGCTACAATTTAGTCGATTCTAGGACTACCGTAGAGGACATTGAGGTTTACTATACACGCCATTATTCGAATACTGTTAGTGTGACATCTCCTAACTATTTAAATTGCTTTGAATATAGTAAATTTTTTCCAATCAAGCACAAGATGAGTTCGAGGGAGCCGAGAGCCATGCTCCAGCTTCCGTACAATGAGCTGTGTCTAGTCATAGTAGAAGGCTTATGTTCAATAGCTAGGAAGAGGCCCGAGCTGCCTTCTTTGATATGATGGATGAATGGTTTGGGGATTATCTAAGGAATCACCCCAACATACCAAGACCTCCTCCACCCCCTAACGAACCTAATGAGGATGTGCCACGAGGTATGGCACCGGTCAGAATCGGTAAGGCCCCCGTAGATAAGCTTAAAAAGTATAGGGTTGAAGAATTTAGAGCCAAAATTGAGGACGATGCTGAATGAGCCGAGTTCTGGCTCGAAAATACCACACCGGTGTTAGATGAATTGTCGTGCACGCCCGAGGAATGTTTAAAGTGTGCCGTCTCCCTATTGAAGGATATTGCATATCATTGGTGGAAGACTGTATCCTCGGTAGTGCTAAAGAAAAATATCACTTTGGATTTCTTCCAATTAGAGTTTCGGAAGAAATACATTAGCCAACAGTTTTTAGACTCGAAGCGAAAGGAGTTCCTGGAACTCAAACAAGGGAACAAGACTGTAGCGAAATACGAGAGAGAATTTGTAAGGCTAAGTTAATACGCAACTGAATGGGTCCAAACTGAGTCGGAAATGTGTAAGCGCTTCGAGGAAGGTTTGAATGAGGAAATCAAGTTGTTGATCGGAATCCTTGAAATACGGGAGTTTACCGTATTGTCTGATCGGGCCAAGAAGGCCGAGGAGCTTAATAACGAAAGAAAGCAAGCAAAGAGAGAGGCTCGAGTTACAAGCAAGAGGACCAGTGGTAAAACACTCTTGTTTTCCATGAAGAAAGCAATGAGCCATAATGAATACTCTACTTCATCGGTAGGATATTCAGGTAGGACGAGAAGCTCTAAACGACAAAGTCAGAAGTCTTCCTCCCCAATGGTAACTAGTGTGGGGAGTGTAGATGATCAAAAGTCGAAGTGTAAGAGTTGCAACAAATTTCACTTCAGAGAATGCCAAATGAAGAACGGCGCATGTTTTAGATGTGGTTCTCTTGACCACTTTCTCAGAGACTGCCAGAGCGAGTGGAAAAAGGAGTGGAAGTAGCCACAAAGTTGAGTACTCCCATTCCATGGGGTAGACCTCCGAGATACCCTAGGAGTGCTAGTGGCGGTCGATTTGAAACTAAAGACATTGCAAAGCTAGAGGTTCAAGGCCCAGCAACAACGTACGCGATACGTGCTTGAGATGAAGCCTCTGCTCCTGATGTTATCACGGGTACTTTTTCTCTTTTTAATACATGTGTTATTACTTTAATTGACCTGGGGTTGATGCATTCATATATTTGTATGAGATTGGTGTCTAGTATGAACATACCCATTGAACCTACAAAATTTATCATTAGAGTTTCGAACCCACTAGGCAAATTAGTCCTGGTTGATAAAGTCTGTAAGAATTGTCTTTTGACGATTCAAGGTTATTGCTTTCCGGCAAACCTTATGTTATTACCATTTGAGGAATTTGATATAATACTTGGTATGGATTGGTTAGCCCTTCATGATGTAATTGTAAATTGTGGTAGTAAGTATATTAAATTGAAATACCCAGATGGTGGGATACTTCGGGTGGATTCAAGAGAATTGGGTTCACCGCCAGTTTTAATCACGATAATGGTTGCTCAGAGATATATGAGGAAAGGATATGAAGCCTATCTTGCATTTGTACTGAACACTAAGGAAATAGAGTTGAAGATTGAGTCTGTGCCGATAGTATGTGAGTATCCAGAAGTGTTTCCAAAAGAATTACTCGCATTACCTCCTGAAAGGGAGATAGAGTTTGGGATTGAGTTGGTACCAGGGAAAACTCTACTCCTATTGCTCAGCACAGAATGGTGCTAACCGAATTGAAGGAGTTAAAAGCACAATTGAAAAAGCTGACAGATAAAGGATTTGCAGGACCGAGTTTTTCACCTTGGGGTGCTCCTGTACTATTTGCTAAGAAGAAAGATGGTTCGGTGAGGCTATGTATAGATTACTGGCAACTGAACAACGTAACTATCAAGAATAAGTATCCTTTGCCAAGGATCGATGATTTGTTTGACCAGTTGAAAGGAGCCACTATGTTCTCCAAGATAGACTTGAGGTCTGGCTATTATCAGTTGCGAGTTAAAGACTCGGATGTACCCATGACAGCTTTCAGGACGAGGTACGGCCATTATGAGTTTCTTGTCATGCTGTTTGGGCTAACGAATGCACCGGCCATGTTTATGGATCTAATGAATAGGATCTTTTAGCCATATTTGGATATGTTTGTCGTTGTGTTCATTGACGACATCTTGATTTACTCCAAAGATGAGATAGAGCATGCAAAGCACTTGAGAATTGTGTTGCAAACTTTGCGGGAAAAGGAACTGTATGCTAAGTTTAGCAAGAGTGAGTTTTGGCTCCAAGAAATTGGATTTTTAGGTCATATTGTTTCGGATGAAGGCATCCGAGTTGATCCAAGTAAGATCTCTGCTATTGTCAATTGGAAACCGCCTAAGAATGTAACCAAGGTTAGAAGTTTTTTGGGCTTAGCCGGTTACTATCGAAGGTTTGTAAAAGGATTCTCCATGATAGCGACTCCAATGACGAGGTTGCTACAGAAAGACATTAAGTTTGAATGGATGGAAAAGTGTCAGCAAAGTTTTGAGAAGTTAAAAACATTATTGACCAAGCTCCTGTTTTAGTATTATCTGAGTCTAGGAAAGAGTTTGTGGTCTACAGTGATGCATCCTTAAATGGATTGGGCTGTGTACTTATGCAAGATGGCAAAGCAGTAGCCTATGCTTCACGAAAATTGAAGCCACACGAAAAGAACTATTCGACACACGACCTAGAGCTTGCCGGCATCGTTTTTGCTTTGAAGATTTGGAGGCATTATTTATATGGTGAGGCTTGCCGCATATTCACAGACCACAAGAGTTTGAAGTATTTGATGACTCAAAAAGAATTAAATCTGAGACAGTAGAGATGGTTGGAATTAATTAAGGATTATGATTTGATCATTGACTATCACCCGGGAAAGGCGAATGTGGTTACCGATGCATTGAGTAGAAAATCCTTGTTTGCTTTAAGAGCCATGGATGCTCGTTTGGCATTACTTGATGATGGTTCAGTCTTGGCAGAGTTAGAGGCTAAGCCAACATTCCTTCAAAAAATCTTCGATACGCAAATTAATGATGATGACTTGCAAGCAAAAAGGACTCAATGTGAGTCAGGTATTGAATCAGATTTTCAAATTTATTCTGATAGATGTTTGATGTTCAAGGATAGGGTTTGTGTACCCAGGGACAATGAGCTTATTCGGAAGATTTTGCAAGAAGCACATAACAGCTGTTTGTCAATTCACCCGGGAAGTACCAAGATGTATAACGCTTTGAAGAAAATGTACTGGTAGAACGGCATGAAAAGAGATATTTTCGAATTCGTAACAGAATGCCTGGTATGTCAGCAAGTTAAAGCTGAACATCAAGTACCTTCAGGGTTGTTACAGCATGTGATGGTCCCCGAATGGAAGTGGGACAAAGTTACCATGGATTTCGTGACAGGATTGCCATTAACTTCGAAAAAGAAAGATGCCATATGGGTCGTAGTGGATAAATTGACAAAGTTAGCTCATTTTATTCCTGTAAGGACAAATTATTTCTTTGATAGATTGGCCGACTTGTACATTTCTGAGATAGTAAGATTGCACGGAGTACCACTGTCGATTATTTCAGACAGAGACCCGTGGTTCACTTCAAGATTCTGGAAGAAATTACAAGAAGCTTTGGGTACGAAGTTGAGCTTTAGTACAGCTTTTCACCCTCAGACCGATGGTCAGTCTGAGTGGATGATTCAGATTCTCAAGGACATGTTGCGTTGTTGCATCCTCAAATTTCAGGGTAGCTAGGAAAAATATTTGCCATTGGTAGAATTTACCTACAACAATAGTTTTCAAACAAGTTTTCAAACAGAACTTAAGGAAAGTCAGATTCATGGAATTGATCTGATTAAAGAAACTGAAGAGAAAGTTAAAGTGATATGAAATTGTCTAAAAGCGGCATCGGATAGGCAAAAGTCATATGCTGATCTAAAAAGAAAGGAAATGGAGTTCCAAGTTGGAGATAGAGTATTCTTGAAAGTATCTCCATGGAAAAGGGTGTTGAGATTTGGTTGGAAAGGCAAACTGAGTCCGCGATTTATCAGACCGTATGAGATAACCTAAAGAGTTGGACCATTAGGCTATCATTTAGCATTGCCACCCGAACTAGAAAAGATTCACAATGTGTTCTATGTATCTATGTTAAGGCGATACCGATCAGACCCCTCTCATGTGATTTCGCTGACTGAGGTTGCAATTCGACCGGACATGACCTATGGGGAGGAACCGGTTAAGATTTTAGCTCGTGAGATTAAACAATTGAGAAATAAAGATGTGGCTTTAGTAAAAGTTTTATGGCATCGACATGGTGTGGAAGAGGCTACATGGGAGCCGAAAGAAACCATGAGAAGCCAATATCCGAATCTGTTTACTAGTAAGACTTTTGAGGATGAAAGTCCCTAAGGGGGGAGAAATGTAACATCCCGAAATAGGGCCTAGTCAGAATAGTGGTTTTGGGACAACAAATTCGACATCAAAATATTTATTTTATGATTATTACTAGGCCTAGAATATGAGAATATGCATGTGTTAAAGTTTCATGAAAAAATTCTTTGAGTAAGGTGTCCAATTGGAAATTAGGGACTAAATTGAATAAATTTTAAAACTTGAATTCTAGAAGCAATTTGTATGAAATTGCTTTAGATTATAAATTAGAAGGTCTTTGAGAGCAATTTTCCCAATTTTTAAGTTTTTGGACAAAAATGGGCTTGCATGGATGAAATTTTAAAGAAAAGGCTCAAGGGCATTTTGGTCATTTGGCATTTTAATGAAATAGAATGGAAAAAAGAAAGCCAAAATCAGCCATCTTCTTCCCCATAGCTGCCGAAATTCCTAGAGCTCCATAAGCCAGGGTTTTCCACATTTCAAGTTCAATAGTTAGTGCTCCCAAGCCCCATTTTTAATGCTCTTTGTATTGTTGAAATCCCGGTAGCTTGCTTTCTCCATTTCTACCCATATTTCATGCTAGGGTTCATGTTTAAAAATTTAACCATGAATGAGTTACTTGTATTTTGATGGATTATGGAGGGAAATGAAAGATGACTGTGTATTAAACATCATTTCCTAGGTGATTTTCATGAAAAACCCTTATAGGAACTATTTTGCAAAAGTTGTAAAATGTGTGGTAGAAATGAGAAAATAATGGGAAATTTGGGCTGCATAAGAGGGAAAAGTGTTCAGCTAGGCTTGGGTAAGATAGAAATTCCATGTGTTCCATTATACGAGCCCAGGGACTAAATCGTAAAAACGTGAAAGGTTAGGGGCAAAACGGTCAGTTGGACCGGGGTTGGAATTTAGACTTGAAATGTATAATGTAGAGTGTTAATGATTTAATTTTGTTGTAATAGATCCTGAGGAAAAAATTTTAGAGGTTGATCGAGGAAAGCGAAAGGTTTCGAAATAACCAAAACGCCGCTCCGAAACGATTGCCAAGTAAGTTCGGATAACTTAAGGTGAACTCCTAATATGCCTAATTATATGATTTATGAATGTATGATGTTTGCATTGGTTTATGGCATAGAAATACATGAAATGTATCTTTGATAATGATTTGTTGAAAATGTCTCGATTGAGGTTAAAAAGGGAATTCGATGGATAACCATAATTAACATGTGAATTGAGATCCTGCATGTGTTGTAGTAAGGGTTTAGCCCAGACCGGTAATCCGTAGATTTCGATTACGAAAAGGATCTAGCTCGGATGGGTGTTCCTTTGGATGATTAAGCCTCCCGAAGAATACATGTGCATTCTGGATTTAGCCCTGACGGGTAATCCGATCGGGGTCTGAATTTAGCCTGGACTGGTAATTCAGATCCGAGCTCAGTAAAGGTGTTTGTTAAAATAAGGGATTTAGCCTGGGCTCCTAATCATGACATCACTTTATGAGTTTACGATATGGGGGATTTAGCCTGGACTGGTAATCCTGCCATAAAATGCGAGGTTCGCGGGAGTGCACACCTGATATAATCATCCTTATGAATTGACGGTTAATGAATCTTCCATTGAGATTTTGTAGACACTCAACGTGATTAACATGAAATACGTGTACAAAATGAATTGTTAAATGATGAGCTCATCTACGATAATTTATTTGGTGCATTGCCGTGTGACTAACTCTTTGGTTGAGTGCATGTGATAGGGAACCATGTCTTACTTGTTGGTTTCTTTATCTATTATGGATGTATGCTAATAAATTGGTAAGTTTACCTTCCGGTTATTCAAGCTTACTAAGCATGTAAATGCTTACCCCTCTCTTTTCCCTATTTTTTTTCAGAGCTCAAGAACTTGTGAGGATTGGAAAACGGTTCAGCACACTATCATCTAGCCCAGCTTTGGTATAAAGACATTTCTATTTTGTTCAATGGAATGTATAGGGTTTTGAGTATTTTGTTATATGTTTAATTTGATTTGCCAAATGAAGGCAATGAAAAACTATCTAAAAAAAGATGAACCGAACCCGTATTTTTTTATTTCTATTATATTATATGCAATATTAATTTATATTTATATGAAAATATGAAAAATAAAAAGAATTGTTGTGAATCGATTCCAAGATGAAGAAAGAATCGAATAGAATAGTCATTTCTATTTTGTTTAAAAGAGGCTAAGACCTACAAATCCATGCATGTTTATACTCTTTTATGATGGGTTGCTATAATTGACAATGAGTTACCAAAACGAGCCAAATTTTGAATGAATTACAATAATATGGAAACCCATAAATACTAGATGGGAAATAACCTTCCATATATGACACCAATGAAATGAGGTTTCCGTGGAATAAGTTTTATCAAGATCATTTACAAGGGTATAATTATGTTTTATTTTGTATTTGGTAACCATTAAGCATAAGAAGTAAAAAGGGGTGACCAAAAGGCTTGGGAAATAGCCTATTAGGCTCTACATGGTTGGACACACGGACGTGTCCCATGGGTGTGTGCTATGGCCGTGTGTCTCCTGCACTTAAAATTTTAGGCCGGTGTAGTACACGAGCAGGCCACACGGGCGTGTACCTTAACCTTGCTTAAAAGAAAGTATTGAACATGAGTAGGCCACACGGGCGTGTGCCAAGGCTATACTGAAAAGTCAGTGTTACACACAGACTAAGGATACAGGCATTCCTAAACCACATGGGCGTGTGTAACCACACAGTCTATACCCACACGGGCGTGTGGAGCCCTAAGGCATGGATTTTCAAAGTTTTTCTTAAGTTCTCGGTTTAGTCCCGAACTGTTTCTAATGTATGTTTTGGGCTTCGTGAGCCTGTTCAAGGGAGATAAAGCATGTGAACGAAAAGTTTCAAGTTAAAGGAAATTTTATGGTCTGGATTTATATGCATATGCTTGAGTTAAGTCTGGTAGCACCTCAAACCTTGTCCCGACGCCAGATTCGGGTGAGGGGTGTTACATGTTTAAATGTGCAAGTTGCCTGTAGGTTCATGTTTGAATGGGTGAAAGAAATGGATTGATTTTGGCCATTTTCTTGTCCACACGGCCTAAGACACGGAAGTGTGTCTAAGCCGTGTGTGACACATGGCCATGTGACACGGCCATGTTTCCCCTATAAGTTTTAAAGGTTGCAAGTCAGGCAATTACACAGCCTAGCACATGGCCTGACACACGGGTGTAAGAGGCCATCTCGAAAGTTACATGTCTTGATACACGAGCGTGTGGCTTGGCCGTGTGACCCAAGTTAGAGAGTTACACGGGCATGGACACCTGCTAGGCCACGGTTATGTGTCCCTATTTCAAATGTTACACAGCCTGAGACACAGGTGTGTGTCTCAGCCGTGTGAGGCACATGACCTGGCCACACGACAGTGTCACCCCTGCAGTTAGAGTTTTTCTAACTTTTTACTCAATGTTTCGAATGTTCCCGATTTAGTCTCGAATCATTTTTAATGTGTTTCTGAGGCCTCATGGGCTCAAATAAGGTATGATATGCATGAACATGGGTTGAGTATGCTATGTTTAATGAAATGTTTTCAAATGTATGTTTTTATGTTACTGTTTTACGGTAATGTTCCGTAACCTTATTTCGGCGATGGATACAAGATAAGGGTGTTACATTTAGTGGTATCAGAGCTACGATTTAGTGTAGTCTTGGACTGAATGTAGCATGTATGAGTCTAGAAATACATGCCATTATATAAGCTGTGATAGTGTGATAACTCCTGACTCGATTTGGACTATGTTTTTATATTGATAATGTCATCCAACTGAGCTAACTCCGATGAAGTTGAGAGTAACACACAAGCCTTCGTTCAGGGAGTAGCATCGAGTGGTATTAGGCCCGTATCTGAGGGTCGACGAGGAGAGGCTAAGGAAGCCTTCTTCCAAATGATGAATGAATGGTTTATCGAGTTAGTACGAATGAACCCGATTGCTCAACGACCTCCACCCCCACTTATTAGCCAATTAGTTCCTGTAGTTCCTCTAGGTCTGGAACTGGTACGATGAAGAAAGCTTTAGAGGTATAGCTGAAGATGATCCAGAGAGCGCTGTTTTTCATTTAGATAATACGATAAGAGTTTTCAATGAATTATCATGTACGCTGGCATTATGCATGAAATGTGTCATATCATTGTTGAGAAACTCAACCTATTAGTGGTGAAACACCTTAATTTAGAGTGAGTAGACTAGGAATTCTTTTAGACTGAATTATGAAAGAAATATGTGAATCAGAGATTTTTTGAGAAGAAAGGAAAAGAATTTTTTGAGATGAAACAAGGCCGGATGTCGGTATTTGAGTATGAGAGGAAATTTGTACAACTTAACAAATATGCACGAGAATGTGCACCAACAGAAGCCATAATGTGTACTCGATTCGAAGACAGACTAAATGAAGATATAAAGTTGCTTGGCAAGATTCTTGAGCTAAAAGAATTCATGATTTTAGTTAATAGAGCACACAAATTTGAAGAGCTTAGTAAAGAAAAAAGAAAAGCTGACTCTGAGGCTCGTGATTTGGGGAAACGACATTTGGAAAAGTAATACTCGTCACCATCGAAGAAATCAAAAGAATATCATAACCGTTCATATGCTTTGGTAGGTTATAACAACACGGTTTAGACCCTAGTCGTAATAGTAGTTTTGGGACCACAGATCCGAGTCATAAAAATATTTTAATGTTATTTTTCGTGTTTACAGTATGTGTTTAAGCATGTGTGAAAGTTTCGTGTGTTAATTTTATCATTTGTGTGCTTAATTTGATAAAAGAACATAATCACGTAAAATGCAAAAGATGTATTCTATTTGCTAAAGTGCCAAATTACTATGCCTTTATATATGTGGGGTCCTTATGATGAATTATACTATTGAATTTATGAATGGACAAAAATGCCTAAGTTAATGGAATTTAAATGTTATTTCATTAAGGGCATATTAGTAAACTAAGGGCATATTAGTAAACTAAGTGTAAATGATATATTAAATAAAATAAAAACATGAAATTTGTTATTATGCTCATCTTCTTGAGGAAAATACAAAGAAAAGAAAAGAAAAAGAGTTGTTTAGGGTTCGGCACTTCTAATCTTCGATTAAGGAATGGTTTTGATTCAGTTTTTGACAATTTCTATGTTTTTGTAATCATTGCTTTGTGCTCTATCAAGCCCATACCTAAATTTCTGATTTTGATGATGGTTTTGAAATATTCCATTGATGAAATTATGAGCTTTATGAAGTTAGATGATAGAAAATGAAAGATATGTGCTAGATTAATATGTTTTGTCTTTGAATTTTTGATGAATTTGAGTAATTTGGGCTAAATTGTAAAAATGGGATTTTGAGGGACTAAAATGTGAAATAAATGAAATTATGGACTTATATGAACTCCATGAAAATTCGGCTAAGCATGTGAAAAAGGAAATTTTGTGTATTTTGTGATTTTATGAATTAGGGACTAAAATGTGAAAATGTGAAAATGTGAAAATGTGAAAATGTGAGGGCTAATTTGTAAAATTCCCTAAATATGTGTTTTTGGATTGATTTGAATGAATGTGAGTTTGAATAATTCAAATTTGAATTTATATAGATCAAGAGCAAAAGAAAACGGAATTAGATCGGGGAAAGTTGAAAGTTGTCGAGTAGTCGATTCCGTTCGTTCGAATCCGTACGAGGAAAGTCAATATACAAATAAAATATTTTTGAGTTGATTTATTTATGTTTATATGACATTGAATTGTGACGAATGGCTATACATGTTATCCATCAAAGTTCAGATGATGTAACGACATCCGAAAAGCCCCGTACGAACCATAGGAATAGTTAGGATACATATGTCATGACATAAGATCCGATATGTGTTTTCTTGTAAGACCACGTATGGGACATTGGCATCGACTTATGATTTACGTGCAAGACCATGTCTGGGACATCAGCATTGTATTTGATTTAGTGTAAGACCCTCTTTGGGACAGTGGCATCAAATTTGATTACATGTAAGACCACGTCTGGGATGTTGGCACTGTACGAGCTTTCTGAGCTATCCAAGTATCCTTACTGATTCCGAATGGTTCAAGGGAAATTCAAGAAAATGAATATATGAAATGTGTATCCGAATCAGGTACGTTTGAAATGTTTACTATGCTTGAGAATAAAATGTAAGTACATGTGTAAGTGATGATATGTGATATAAACATAAAAAAAAACATGCTATATGTGTAAATGAATGGGGAATATGTGAAATGTATATGAACTATGTGGTTTGTGATAGTATTTGACTATGGAATATAAGTATTTTATGACGCTTATATATATTATAATATGAGTTTATTTGTATATGACTTACTAAGATTTTGAAAGCTTATTTTGTGTGTGTTTCCAACTGTTTTGTAGATATGGAAGCTACTGGGAGCTCGGGGATCGTTGAGGATCATCACCATACTATTGAACTATATTTTGGTACCTTTTGAAAATGTATATATTGAACTATTGCATGTATAGGCTAGAAGTTTATGAATATGTTTTGTGAAGTGTATATATAGCCATGTGATATGGCTTGGTTTTAGTTATAGTTATGAATGTCTTTTGAGCATAAACTATGTGATGCAATAATGTTCATATGATGTGTTCAAGAGTGACCTAGTGAGAAATTGTCAATTTGGTATGTTGGTAATGTGATATAGTTGTGGCAATGTTATGAGTTTGGCATGAGATTGGTTCTGAAATATTGAGATACAGATATGTTAGAATGAATGAGTTTGCTATGTGATCTTTTTTATGTTTTGAATTGGTTAAAAAGGATGGAATTTGTTGTTAATGAAATGGCATAAATAATGTATGTTTTAGTTGTGAATTGGTTGAGAATTTGGTATAAAACGTTTGGTTTTGACCATGTAGGAAGGACCCAAAATTAGGGTGGCAAATTGGCCTTGTAAATGGCCTATTTTTCTCCACACGGGCAGAGACATGGGATTGTGTCTCAACCATGTGTGACACATGGTTATGTTACACGGCCGTGTGTCCTCTGGGGTACCCTACAATTTTAAGTCAATATACCCTAAAGTTTTGACACGGCCTAGACACACGAGTGTGTCTTTTGGCCGTGTGTGGCACACAGGTTGGCACATGGGCGTGTGGTCGGCTGTGTGACCTAAGTCAGTAGCCTCTCTAATTTTCACATGGCCTGACACACGGGCGTGTAACACCCCCTAACCCTAAGCCATCACCGAAATAGGGCTACGAGGTATTACCAGACTTATACACTAACATTTATACAAAACCGAGTCATAAACTTTACATTCCAGATCAATATTCATTAAATTTCATCATAAAGTCCCTAATATGGGCTTACGGGGCTCAATATATGTTTTAGAAGTGATTTGGGACTAAACTGGCAACTTTGGAAAATTTTCCTTGAAGATAGGGGCACACGCTTGTGTGGCCTGGGACATGCCCGTGTGGCCTGGGACATGCCCGTGGGGCCAGGCCGTGGGCAGATCTGACTTATTCACACGATCGCGGAACTAACTCGCGGGCAATTTGACTTTTCCACACGGCCTAGGCACACGCCAATGTGACTTGGTCGTGTGAAAACATGATTTTTGACCATTTTAAAGCTATTTTCACATGCTAAACACATCTATTTCATGCCCAAACATTTACTAATAGTTCTTAAATCAAATATCATTCATTATGTCATTCAAACTTAGCAAATATTCATTAATTCACATCAATACTTCAATTCATATCGAAATTATACTAAGTTATCACACTAGTCATACTCACGTAAGTTTAACTTCCAAAATATACATATTTCATACCATGTTTCAACATCTTTCATACTCATTCTTTTCAATTACAAAATAAAATCTTATCAGCCTAGGTACATGCCATTATACCAAAAGAAAGGTACTTCACCACTTTGAGTTCGGGATTGGCTTGGATGCTGAGTCCTTAGTTTCCTTCTGTACCTAGTCCTGCGCACAGAAACATACCGTACGCTGAGTATACACTCAGTGGTATTTCTACAAACTAATACTCAAACAGATAATAAGCTATGCATATACATTGTAACTTAAACTTTTTACTTTCATAATTCTTAGTAGTTTCATCTCTTACATTCAATTTATATTTTTTACATATCATTTATTGTCTTCCAACAAAGTATTTCAGTCTCAGTCACATAAATGATAACAGTCAGTCTTCAGTACTTTATTTACCCCTATTAACATAACTCGGACCTAAACGGATACGCGGATCCAACCCGTACACCGGGGATAATATACAGTGTTTCATCGCCTGAAACCAGAATACACCGCAGGGCAACAGTAACAGTAACAGTAACAGTAACAGTAATAGTCATAGTCAGGTATGAAGTACCTCTTCGGAACGAATCCGGAACAGTCACAGTAGTCGACACATATAGTGTCTCATCGTCACACAATCGAAATATCCCTAAACACTTCCAATCCTATGGCATGCCAATTATATTCGACTAGCCCGACACTATTAATAGGGTATTCAAATCATTTCATTTTAACACAGAAACAATAACAATTTTCATCATTTCAATTATCATACATGCTGACAATTAAAAATAGCAATTACTTTTATTAAATAATTAAGCATAGTTTATAGAAATACAAATCGAAATTCTCGAGTTTACTCGATATTCTCGTTCACTTTCTCCTTTCCCTTTTTCGATGACGTTTCCAGTGCTACGTTAGCTCCATAAAATTTAACATTTAAAATTATCAATATATATTATTTGATAACACACTCTTGTATTTCCATGTATCTTTTACTTAAATTCCAATTTAGTCCTTCCACCATAACCATTCTTTTTCTTCAAAATAAATCCTATATTTTCATTCAATTATCATTTTAAACTATTCCAACTCTTACATTTACAGCATAAATCATTAATTATAACATCTTCTCAATTCAATCCCTATTATTGGAAGACCTATATTTTCTTTTACAATTTAATCCTTCTCCCACTTCTAACTTGAATTTCCATCAAATTAACACTTAATTCTTCCATTTATTCAACTTAATCAACATCTAAAAATTAAATAACCTTCTAAATTTCAACATAACCCAAAAAGTATTCTTCCTAGGATTCCATAGACACCAAATTGCAAGAAAATGGATCAAATTGTCTTACCAATTAAGATTGAAACCTTAAAGCCCTAATTTTTCCTTTCTTTTTCTTTCTATCTTTCCCTGCTTCATTTGTGACCTTCTTTTTCCTTTTCTTTATATTTCTTTTATTCATTCTTTATTTTATTATATTATTATATTATTATATTATATTTAGTAATAATTATTTATTTACTTATATAATAAGTAAATACATATATACTCACACATTTGTGCTAGTTAAATTAATACATATGTATTTATACTTACCACACAATTGTCACCTTATAATTTCTAATTTAGTCCCTGGAATTTTCTCTATTCTACAATTAAACTTTTACACTATATTCAATCTAGTCTTTTCACTAAATTAGCCTTGATTAAGCTAAATTTTTTAATTAAAATCTAATTAACCTCTCACTTAACTTCGTAAATATTTCAAATAAATATTTGTCAATTTAATTTTTCAGTATCGAAGACCCAAAAATTTACTTTTCTGATGACCTAAAATTTAGGTCATTACATTTCTCCCCCTTTAATAAATTTCGTCCTCGAAATTTACCTGAAAAGAGATGGGGGTACTGTGATCTCATTGTATCTTCTGGTTCCCATGTTTCTTCTTCAATATTGCGACTTCTCCACAACATTTTTACTAAGGGAACTCGTTTATTACATAATTATTTCACTTCACGTGCTAATATCTTAACCGGTTCTTCTTCATATGACAAATCAGGTCGAATCTCTATATCTTCAATTGGAATCACATGAGGTGGATCTGATCAGTATCTTCTCAACATAGAAACATGGAAAACATCATGAATCTTTTGTAATTCAGGAGGCAGAGCTAAACGATATGCCACCGGTCCAATTCTTTCTATAATCTCATACGGTCCAATGTATCGTGGACTCAATTTACCTTTTCGACCAAATCTCAAGATTTTCTTCCAAGGAGAAACTTAAAGAAATACTTTGTCTCCGACTGAGTACTCAATGTCCCGTCGTTTCAAATTTTCATACGATTTCTGCCTGTCAAAAGCTGCTTTCAATCTTTCTTGAATCTTTCTAACAGTATTTTCTATTTCTTGAATCAATTCTGGACCAACCACTTTTCTTTCATTCAATTCCGTTCAACATACTGCTGATCGACATCTCCACCCATACAAAGCTTTATAAGGTGCCATCTGAATACTTGATTGGTAACTATTATTGTACACAAACTCAGCCAATGGTAGATACCATTCCCAACCTAATTCAAAATCAATGATACAAGCTCAAAGCATGTCTTCTAAAATCTGAATGACTCGTTCTAATTGTCCATTAGTCTATGGATGAAAAGCTGTACTAAAATGAAGTCGAGTACCGAGAGACTTATGCAACTGTTTCCAGAACCTTGATGTAAACTGTGGATCTCTATCAGAAATTATTGATTTTGGAATACCATGTAACCTTACAATTTCTCGAATATACAACTCCGCAAGTTTCTGTAGTGACCAGTCAGTTCTGACGGCTATAAAATGAGTTGATTTTGTAAGTCGATCAACGTTTACCCAGATAGCATTTTTTTTACTAGTAGACAGTGGCAACCCAACTACAAAATCCATTGTTATTCGGTCCCATTTCCATTCAAGAATATTAATAGGCTGAAGCAAACCAGTTGGAACCTGATGTTCAGCTTTGACTCACTGACATGTTAAACATTTAACCACATATTCGACTATATCTCTTTTCATACCTGACCACCAATATAGTTCCCGTAAATCACGGTACATCTTCGTTCCTCTGGGATGTAATGCAAACTAACTATTATGAGCTTCTTGAAGAATCAATTCCTTAATTTCAGAAGTAGTTGGGATACAAAGTCGATTCTGAAATCTCAGACAATCATTTTCATCAATACTAAAGTTCCCTGTTGTACCGTTCTGTACCGTCTTCCTCTTCTTCATTAACTTTTCATCTTCTAATTGTGCTATTCTGATTTGATCAAATATTACTGCTTTTACTCTCAATTTAGCCAGAATACTTCCGTCATCAACAATACTGAGCTCTGCAAACATTGCTCTCAACTCAATTGCAACCTTCCTACTTAACGCGTCAGCTACCACGTTAGCTTTACCAGATGATAGTCAATAACACAATCATAATTTTTTAAAAGTTCTATCCATCGACGCTGTCTCAAATTCAACTCTTTCTATGCTAGAAGATACTTGAGACTTTTATGATCAGTGTAAATATAAAACTTTTCGCCATATAGGTAATGTCTCTAAATCTTCAAGGAAAATATCACTGCTACTAATTCTAGATCATGTGTCAGATAATTACGTTCATGTGATTTCAATTGTCGTGAAGCATAAGGAATTACCTTTCCATTTTGCATTAATACACACTCGAGACCATTTAAAGAAGAATATTTGTACACGAATAAAATCTTTTCCCGACTCTGGCAAAGTTAATACTGGTGCCTCTGTCAACATTTGCTTCAATGTTTCAAAACTTTTCTAACACTGTTCACTCCAAACAAACGAAATATTCTTTTACAGTAACTTTTTCATTGGTAAAGCTATTTTTGAAAATCCATTCACAGACCTTCGATAATATCCGGCCAAACCAAGGAAACTACGTACCTCTGACACATTTCTAGGAACTTTCCACTGAAGTATGGCTTCAATCTTCTTTGGATCTACTCTAATCCCGTCTACTGATACTACATGACCAAGAAATACAACCTCTGTTAACCAAAACTCGGATTTACTCAATTTTACATATAATTGCTTCTCTCGTAATATTTGCAAAACAATTCGAAGATGTTGTTCATGTTTAGTTTCAGATTTTGAATATACTAGAATATCATCAATAAAAACTACTACAAACTGATCCAAGTACGGTTGGAAAATCTGATTCATAAGATCCATAAAAGTAGCCGGAGCATTTGTTATCCCAAATGGCATAATGCTTCTTTGGTACATCACTCTCCTTTTGTGACAGCCCAAAATTGACCCTAGTCGGGAAGTGGTTTCGGGACCGCTAAACCGAGTCACCGAAATGTTTGAATGTGATATTTATTGTCTAGAATATGTAATTATGAATGTGTGAAAATTTCAAGCTTCGATTTAGTCGATTGCATGTTAATTTAGTCAATAGGACTTATGTGAGAAAATTTTGAAATGTGATAAGTCAAAGCATAAGGGCCTATTAGTGCATGTTGAAAAAGGGGGGACTTGCATGTCAATTTCCCCCCCTATTAGTAGTGGCCGGCCATGACAAGCATGGTAGACCAAGTGTGATGGGCAAGACATGTCATAGACATGTTGGGTTGGTGCATCATGGGTGGAAAAAAATAAAATAATGAGCATGGAAATTAAATAATGAAAGGGAATATGATGAAAACAAAAAAAGTGTGTGGTTGTTTCTCCCCCCCCATTTTGCCGAAACTAGAAAGAAAAACAAAAAAAAAGTGCTCATCCTTTGGTTCATCCTTGGCCAAAAATTTTAAGGAGGAAGGAAGAAGAAAGGTTGAAGAGGTTCGGCCATGCATGTAGCTAGGCTAAGGTATGTTTGATGATGTTCCATGAGATGCATGCATGTTTTAGTTGTTAGCTTGAGTTCTACCTAGCCCATGGTCTAAATCTTGCTATGTGATGGAAATGACACTCGGCCATGGATGCATCATTCTTGGTTGATGTTTGATGTTGTGGTGATGAGGCATGAAGATGAGTTAAGTTTCGGCTAAGGTGGATTTGTGTTGATGTCATTTGCATGCTAAGTGTAAAGCTTTGTAATGATGCATGTGATGGTGGATTGATGATTCTTGAATCTTCTTTTTAGCATTTTTGAGTGAGCACATATGTGCATTGGTTGCTAGATGGAGAAGAATCGGCTAGCAAGTTGTGTGCTAAGGCCGAATATAATTTTTTGTATATTAATGAGTAATGCATGTGTTAAATTGATGGAAAGGGAGAGGATGCTTTACTAGTGTATATATGTGTGTATTAGCCAAGTTTTGAACTTGAAACAAAAGGGTGTTTAGTCAATACAAGTGACCATACTTGTAGAATGTATTAAGTGTTGAAATCGGCCCCAAAATAGACATGCATATTCGGCCAAGGGGAAAAAAAAATTAGCTAAAATGTTGAGTTTGATTCATGATTCCGTACATATGTGACTTTAATGTCTAATGTATAAATATGGGCTAAGTGCCTTGTGTTCCTCTTTTCGATGCTCAAATGATTAAATCAATTTATTTGTTTAATTAAGCTCAAGAGCAAAGGGGAAATAAATCCGATAAAGGGAAGGAAAAAGTGGTCGAATAGCTATCGGAATCGTTCGACAACACCCGAGGTAAGTTCTTGAGTAAAAGAGCTTAAATTATGATTTGATTAGATCATGTTTTAAGCAAATTAAAATCATGCTCTTTGTGTGTGGCTATTGAGCCGAAATTGCAAGAATGATAAGTGTCTTGTGTTCGAGTTTTGCTAACGAAAATGAAATACGAATGTGCCATGATTTATGGTTAAATGTGCATGGTTATTTGAATGATGTCCGGGCTAAGTCCCGAAGGCTTTGTGCTAAGTGACCATATCCGGACTAAGATCCGAAGGTATTTGTGCGAGATACTAATTCCGGGCTAAGCCCGAACGCATTGGTGCGAGTTACTAAATCCGGGTTAAGTCCCGAAGGCATTTGTGCGAGTTACTAAATCCGGGTTAAGTCCCGAAGGCATTTGTGCGAGTTACTATAACCGGGCTATGTCCCGAAGGCATTTGAACGAGGAGCTATATCCGGTTAAATTCCGAAGGTACGTGATTTGGGAATGAATGATCTTGCTGTAAAAATTTCAGTTAATACTCTAGAAACATCCCAACATTGAGGTATGTTTCGTATGTGCTTGAATTTAGTTGAGCCCTTACAAATAAGTATTCGCTCAGTTGATAAACGAGCTACCGGCCTTTGGCTAAGTTGATCTTTTGTGTATATACATAAGGGTTGGTAATGTGAAGCAAGTATGATATTGAAAAATTGTGCATATGAAATTATCCGTTTAGCTACATGAATGCTAAACTTTTGTTGTGCTGGAATTCCGTGCTCAAAACTTACTAAGCATAAATTGCTTACTCCGTTTCTTTGATCCTCTATTTTATAGATTTTGGTTCTCCAGCTATCGGACTCGGGATTTTGAAGTCGAAGTCGCCCACACTATCAAAGCCCCCCCTTCTGGTACAATTTTGGTTGAACTTCGAAATGGCATGTATAGGACTACCCATTTGTTGTGGGTCATGGACCCTTTGGACTTGTATAATTTTGGATAGCCATGCGAAAATGGCTTATATATGTTTGAGTATAATGTTATAATCATTTGGTATGGATATGGTTATTGAGAGGTGTGGATATGCTTGACAAGGATTGGCCATGGGAATGGTTAATCACTATCATAAATTGTGCTATTTAAGCAAAAAGGGCTAGTTGAATCATGGAAACTATGAAATAGGTAAAGTCTACCTTAAAGGCAGATGCTGACAGCAGCAGTGATGTAGATTTGGAAAATCACTAAAAATAGTAGGAATGGAATTAAATAGTGAATAAATTATGTAAATGAACCTTGATGAATCTATTTTCATAGGAAAGTAACGAAACAATCATACGGACAGTATGTTAAGAGATATTCAGGTTCTTGTGAGACAGGGCCAGAACGGTTTCTGGATTTCCTGTTCCGAATTTGGAAATTCATTACAAATTAACCAGAGACAATTAGAAGTCATGCCATATATATATAGATTCCTCTCTGAGTCTAGTTTCTATAGAAACAAACGGCATCAGTATTGAAGCTCTGTGCAGGGAGATATCCAAGTCGTATTGCGCAAAGGTCAGTGTAGTCGATCCCTGTAACATGGGAGAACTTGACTAATAAACTGTACTAATTGGCCCGACTAAAAATTCTAGAAAAAAATATGTTGATGGGAATATGAGTCTAGTTTCAGGGAAAATTTACGGAACTGGATTCCGAGTTTCTGAACTCAAGATATGATTTTTAAAGCGACTATTACGCAGATTGGCAGTGTCTAGGAAAATATTTTTTTAAAGTCTGTTAACACCTCGTGTTCGACTCCGGTGACGGTCTCGGGTTCGGGTGTTACATTTGATTGGTATCAGAGCTACGGTTTAGTCGATTCTAGGACTACCGTAATGCGTTGGGTCTAGCTATACATGCCATTTTATGTGATTACTTGATAGTGTGGTGATTTCTGACAATTGTAAATGTGTTTATTTATAGTAATGGATCTCGATCCCGACCGAGAGGTAGCTGATGATCTTGAGAGTGTAGCGCCTGCTCCCGCACAAGGGACAGCGCCGGCGGACTCTCAACCTAATGCTAGTAACCCGAATGAGGAAGCTAGACAAGCTTTCTATAGCGTGATGAATGATTGGTTCAACCAATACATTCGAACTAATACGGCTGTTCCACAACCTCCATTCCCGACTAATACCACCCCCGCACCTACAATACCTCCGGTAACTGACCAAATAAGGTCAAATAAGCCCCCAGTTGACAGAATTCGAAAACAAGGGGCTACTGAATTTAAAGCTACGGATAGCGACGATGCCGAGCAAGCTGAATTTTGGTTGGACAACACTATCCGGGTACTCGATGAGCT
Source organism: Gossypium hirsutum (assembly GCF_007990345.1). Taxonomy (NCBI): domain Eukaryota; kingdom Viridiplantae; phylum Streptophyta; class Magnoliopsida; order Malvales; family Malvaceae; genus Gossypium; species Gossypium hirsutum. The sequence goes on along the minus strand of NC_053425.1, from coordinate 61,636,428 downwards.
ATCTTGTACACCCGATGAATGCCTAAAGTGTACTATCTCCTTGCTACGTGATTCTGCCTACTATTGGTGGAGTACTCTGACTTCTGTTGTGCCCCGAGAGCAAGTAACTTGGGAGTTTTTCCAAACTGAGTTTCGGAAAAAGTATATCAGTCAGAGATTTGTTGATCAAAAACGGAAGGAATTTCTTGAGCTTAAGCAAGGTTCTATGTCAGTTACTGATTACGAGCGAAAATTTGTTAGACTTAGTAGATACGCTCGGGAATGTGTTTCATCCGAGGCTATTATGTGTAAACGCTTCGAGGATGGGCTGAATGAAGATATAAAAATGTTCGTTGGCATTCTTGAAATACGAGAGTTCGTAGTACTTGTCGAGCGAGCTTGTAAAGCCGAAGAGCTTAGAAAAGAAAAACAAAAAGTTGATGTGGGAACTGGAGAGTTTCGTAAAAGATCTTCGGGAAAGTCTCTTCAACAGGCATCGAAGAAATTTCGAGATGATGTGGGCTGGTCGAGAGGCACTTCGGGCCTTTTTAGACGAGATCGTGATCGACCCCCTGTGGGTACACGAGGCACTTCGGTCGCCAGTGTTGGGAATGAACGTCGAGACAGAACGGAATGTCGATATTGCGGTAAATGGCATTCGGGGAGTTGTAGATTCCCTGACCGCTCCTGTTACAAGTGCGGATCAGTTGACCACTTCATTAAAGATTGCCCGAGGTTGTCTGAACAGAATGTAAATCAGAGTCGGAAACCGGGTGCTACCACTGCTCGAGGTAGACCATCTGGAAATACGGGCAATGCTAGTGGTGGTCAGAGAGGATCTAGAGATGCTACGACCAGATCCGAGGCTCGTGCGCCTGCTAGAGCTTATGCTATACGTGCCCGCGAGGATGCTTCTTCGCCTGATGTTATTACCAGTACTTTTACTCTCTTTGATACTAATGTAATTGCTTTGATTGACCCCGATTCTACTCATTCTTACATATGTGAAACCTTAGCATCCAGTAAGACTTTACCTATTGAGTCTACTGAGTTCGTAATTCAGGTGTCAAACCCCTTGGGTCGTTACGTGCTTGTCGACAAAGTGTGTAAGGAATGTCCCCTAGTAATTCGAGGTTCCTGTTTTCCGGCGGACTTGATGCTTTTGCCATTTGATGAATTTGATGTTATTCTTGGTTTGGATTGGTTGACCGTGCATGATGCGGTTGTGAATTGCAAAAGCAAGTCTATTGAATTGAGGTGCGCAAATAACGAAGTAATCCGAGTTGGGTCTACGGACTTGGATGGGTTGCCAGCTGTAATATCCTCAATGTTGGCCCAGAAATATGTAAGAAAAGGGTGCGAAGCATACCTTGCGTATGTAGTTGATGACAAAGAATTAGAAAAGAAACCCGAATCTGTGCCGGTGGTTTGTGAATACCCGGATGTTTTTCCTGAAGAATTACCGGGTTTACCACCTGTTCGGGAGATAGAGTTTGGTATTGAGCTTGTACCTGGGACTATGCCGATTTCGATGGCTCCGTATCGTATGGCACCAACCGAGTTAAAAGAGTTGAAAGCTCAGTTGCAAGAATTGACGGATAGAGGTTTTGCTCGACCAAGTTTCTCACCTTGGGGTGCACCAGTATTGTTCGTGAAAAAGAAGGACGGAACCATGAGGTTGTGCATTGACTATCGTCAACTGAATAAAGTGACGATAAAGAACAAATATCCGTTACCGCGTATCGATGATTTGTTCGACCAACTGAAGGGAGCCTCAGTGTTCTCAAAAATAGATTTGAGATCGGGCTATTATCAGTTGCGAATTCGAGATTTGGACATACCCAAAACTGCCTTCAGAACGAGATATGGTCACTACGAGTTCTTAGTGATGCCGTTTGGGCTCACTAATGCCCCTGCGGTATTTATGGATTTGATGAATCGGATCTTCAGACCATATTTGGATCGGTTCGTAGTTGTGTTCATTGATGACATCTTGGTCTATTCAAGAGATGAGACCGAACATGCTGAGCACCTGAGACTAGTGTTACAAATTTTGCGGGAGAAGCAGTTATATGCTAAGTTCAGTAAGTGTGAGTTCTGGTTAAGAGAGGTTAGCTTCTTGGGTCATGTGGTATCCGCATCGGGTATTCGAGTTGACCCGAGCAAAATTTCAGCCATACTTAACTGGAAGCCTCCAAGAAATATTACCGAAGTTCGGAGCTTCCTGGGGCTCGCCGGTTATTACCGACGATTTGTAAAAGGTTTCTCGATGATAGCCACACCAATGACGAAGCTACTTCAAAAGGATGTTAAGTTCGAATGGACGGAGAAATGTCAGAAAAGTTTCGATCAACTGAAAACTTATTTGACTGAAGCTCCAATTTTAGTGCAACCCGAATCAGGCAAAGAGTTTGTCATTTATAGTGACGCATCCCTACTTGGGTTGGGTTGCGTATTGATGCAAGAAGGTCGAGTGGTGGCCTATGCGTCGAGATAATTAAGCCACATGAGAAAAATTATCTGACCCATGATCTTGAACTAGCTGCCATCGTATTTGCTTTAAAAATATGGCGACATTACTTATTTGGTGAAAAGTGCCATGTATTTTCGGATCACAAAAGTCTCAAATATTTGATGACTCAAAGAGACTTAAATCTGCGACAAAGACGTTGGCTTGAGTTGTTGAAAGATTACGAGCTTGTCATTGATTACCACCCGGGAAAGGCTAATGTGGTTGCGGACGCCTTAAGCCGGAAATCATTGTTTGCTTTACGAGCGATGAATGTGCACTTGTCTGTTCTACCCGACAATGTGTTAGTAGCTGAATTAAAAGCCAAACCATTATTGATTCATCAAATTTGTGAAGCCCAGAAAGTTGATGATGAATTGGTTGCAAAACGGGCTGAGTGTGCTCCGAACAAGGAATCGGAGTTTCAAATTGATGATGATGATTGTTTGAGGTTCAGAAGTCGTTTGTGTGTTCCAAGGAATTCGGAACTCATTTCGATGATTCTGAACGAAGCCCATTGTAGCCGAATGTCAATTCACCCGGGGAGTACGAAAATGTACAACGATTTGAAACGTTGGTTTTGGTGGCATGGTATGAAACGAGACATCTCCGACTTTGTTTCGAGATGTTTAATATGTCAACAAGTGAAATCGGAACATCAAGTGCCTTCAGGATTACTTCAGCCGATCATGATACCCGAGTGGAAATGGGATCGAGTCACAATGGACTTTGTGTCCGGACTGCCATTGTCAACAAGTAAGAAGGATGCAATTTGGGTTGTTGTTGATAGACTGACTAAGTCGGCTCACTTTATCCCCGTGCGTACGGATTTTTCATTGGATAAACTAGCCGAATTGTATGTTTCTCAGATTGTGAGATTACACGGGGTACCTATTTCTATCGTGTCGGATAGAGATCCGAGATTCACCTCGCGATTTTGGAGGAAATTGCAAGAAGCTTTGGGTACCAAGCTGCATTTTAGCACTGCTTTTCACCCCCAAACCGATGGTCAATCTGAGCGGATAATTCAGATACTTGAGGATATGTTGAGATGTTGCATCCTCGAGTTCAGTAGTTCATGGGAACGGTATTTACCTTTGATTGAATTCGCTTACAACAATAGTTTTCAATCAAGTATTAAGATGGCACCTTACGAGGCTTTGTATGGTCGTAAATGCTGTACACCATTGTTTTGGACCGAGCTCGGTGAAAGTAAAATTTTCGGAGTTGATTTGATTAAGGATGCCGAACAGAAAGTAAAGGTAATCCGTGAAAGTCTGAAAGCAGCCACAGATCGTCAAAAATCGTATGCAGATTTGAAACGAAAAGACATTGAATATCAGGTGGGAGATAAAGTGTTTCTTAAAGTTTCGCCTTGGAAAAATCAGATTTGGCCTAAGGGCAAGTTGAGCCCGAGATTCATTGGGCCGTACGAAATCTCCGAACGAGTTGGTCCGGTTGCGTATAGATTGATTTTGCCCCCTGAACTTGAAAAGATTACGATGTCTTTCATGTTTCGATGCTTCGACGTTATAGATCCGATCCGTCACATGTGATTAATCCCTCAGAAGTTGAAATTCAATCTGACTTGAGTTATGAAGAAGAACCGATTCGTATCCTAGCTCGTGAAGTGAAAGAGTTGCGAAACAAAAGGGTTCCGTTAGTTAAGGTGTTATGGCTCAAACACGGGATCGAGGAAGCTACTTGGGAAACCGAGAGCTCGATGAAAGAACGATACCCAAACCTATTTACCGGTAAGATTTTCGGGGACGAAAATTTCTTAAGTGGGGGAGAGTTGTGACAGCCCAAAATTGACCCTAGTCGGGAAGTGGTTTCGGGACCGCTAAACCAAGTCACCGAAATGTTTGAATGTGATATTTATTGTCTAGAATATGTAATTATGAATGTGTGAAAATTTCAAGCTTCGATTTAGTCAATTGCATGTGAATTTAGTCAATAGGACTTATGTGAGAAAATTTTGAAATGTGATAGGTCAAAGCATAAGGGCCTATTAGTGCATGTTGAAAAAGGGGGGGACTTGCATGTCAATTTCCCCCCTATTAGTAGTGGCCGGCCATGACAAGCATGGTAGACCAAGTGTGATGGGCAAGACATGTCATAGACATGTTGGGTTGGTGCATCATGGGTGGAAAAAAATAAAATAATGAGCATGGAAATTAAATAATGAAAGGGAATATGATGAAAACAAAAAAGTGTGTGGTTGTTTCTCCCCCCACATTTTGCCGAAACTAGAAAGAAAAACAAAAAAAAAAGTGCTCATCCTTTGGTTCATCCTTGGCCAAAAATTTTAAGGAGGAAGGAAGAAGAAAGGTTGAAGAGGTTCGGCCATGCATGTAGCTAGGCTAAGGTATGTTTGATGATGTTCCATGAGATGCATGCATGTTTTAGTTGTTAGCTTGAGTTCTACCTAGCCCATGGTCTAAATCTTGCTATGTGATGGAAATGACACTCGGCCATGGATGCATCATTCTTGGTTGATGTTTGATGTTGTGGTGATGAGGCATGAAGATGAGTTAAGTTTCGGCTAAGGTGGATTTGTGTTGATGTCATTTGCATGCTAAGTGTAAAGCTTTGTAATGATGCATGTGATGGTGGATTGATGATTCTTGAATCTTCTTTTTAGCATTTTTGAGTGAGCACATATGTGCATTGGTTGCTAGATGGAGAAGAATCGGCTAGCAAGTTGTGTGCTAAGGCCGAATATAATTTTTTGTATATTAATGAGTAATGCATGTGTTAAATTGATGGAAAGGGAGAGGATGCTTTACTAGTGTATATGTGTGTATTAGCCAAGTTTTGAACTTGAAACAAAAGGGTGTTTAGTCAATACAAGTGACCATACTTGTAGAATGTATTAAGTGTTGAAATCGGCCCCAAAATAGACATGCATATTCGGCCAAGGGGAAAAAAAAATTAGCTAAAATGTTGAGTTTGATTCATGATTCCGTACATATGTGACTTTAATGTCTAATGTATAAATATGGGCTAAGTGCCTTGTGTTCCTCTTTTCGATACTCAAATGATTAAATCAATTTATTTGTTTAATTAAGCTCAAGAGAAAAGGGGAAATAAATTCGATAAAGGGAAGGAAAAAGTGGTCGAATAGCTATCGGAATCGTTCGACAGCACCCGAGGTAAGTTCTTGAGTAAAAGAGCTTAAATTATGATTTGATTAGATCATGTTTTAAGCAAATTAAAATCATGCTCTTTGTGTGTGGCTATTGAGCCGAAATTGCAAGAATGATAAGTGTCTTGTGTTCGAGTTTTGCTAACGAAAATGAAATACGAATGTGCCATGATTTATGGTTAAATGTGCATGGTTATTTGAATGATGTCCGGGCTAAGTCCCGAAGGCTTTGTGCTAAGTGACCATATCCGGACTAAGATCCGAAGGTATTTGTGCGAGATACTAATTCCGGGCTAAGCCCGAAGTCATTGGTGCGAGTTACTAAATCCGGGTTAAGTCCTGAAGGCATTTGTGCGAGTTACTAAATCCGGGTTAAGTCCCGAAGGCATTTGTGCGAGTTACTATAACCGGGCTATGTCCCGAAGGCATTTGAACGAGGAGCTATATCCGGTTAAATTCCGAAGGTACGTGATTTGGGAATGAATGATCTTGCTGTAAAAATTTCAGTTAATACTCTAGAAACATCCCAACATTGAGGTATGTTTCGTATGTGCTTGAATTTAGTTGAGCCCTTACAAATAAGTATTCGCTCAGTTGATAAACGAGCTACCGGCCTTTGGCTAAGTTGATCTTTTGTGTATGTACATAAGGGTTGGTAATGTGAAGCAAGTATGATATTGAAAAATTGTGCATATGAAATTATCCGTTTAGCTACATGAATGCTATACTTTTGTTGTGCTGGAATTTCTTGCTCAAAACTTACTAAGCATAAATTGCTTACTCCGTTTCTTTGATCCTCTATTTTATAGATTTTGGTTCTCCAGCTATCGGACTCGAGATTTTGAAGTCGAAGTCGAAGTCGCCCACACTATCAAAGCCCCCCCTTTTGGTACAATTTTGGTTGAACTTCGAAATGGCATGTATAGGACTACCCGTTTGTTGTGGGTCATGGACCCTTTGGACTTGTATAATTTTGGATAGCCATGCGAAAATGGCTTATATATGTTTGAGTATAATGTTATAATCATTTGGTATGGATATGGTTATTGAGAGGTGTGGATATGCTTGACAAGGATTGGCCATGGGAATGGTTAATCACTATCATAAATTGTGCTATTTATGCAAAAAGGGCTAGTTGAATCATGGAAACTATGAAATAGGTAAAGTCTACCTTAAAGGCAGATGCTGACAGCAGCAGTGATGTAGATTTGGAAAATCACTAAAAATAGTAGGAATGGAATTAAAATAGCGAATAAATTATGTAAACGAACCTTGATGAATCTATTTTCATAGGAAAGTAACGAAACAATCATACGGACAGTATGTTAAGAGATATTCAGGTTCTTGTGAGACAGGGCCAGAACAGCTTCTGGATTTCCTGTTCCGACTTTGGAAATTCATTACAAATTAACCAGAGACAATTAGAAGTCATTCCATATATGTATAGATTCCTCTCTGAGTCTAGTTTCTATAGAAATAAACGGTATCAGTATTGAAGCTCTGTGCAGGGAGATATCCAAGTTGTATTGCGCAAAGGTCAGTGTAGTCGATCCCTGTAACATGGGAGACTTTGACTAATAAACTGTACTAATTGGCCCGACCAAAAATTCTAGAAAAAATATTTAGATGGGAATATGAGTCTAGTTTCAGGGAAAATTTACGGAACTGGATTCCGAGTTTCTGAACTCAAGATATGATTTTTAAAGCGACTAGTATGCAGATTGGCAGTGTCTGGGAAAATTTTTTTTTAAAGTCTGTTAACACCTCGTGTTCGACTCCGGTGGCGGTCTCGGGTTCGGGGTGTTACACCTTTACCTTCAGCTGAAAATATCCTGATCTCAAATTAATTTTTGAAAATATAGAAGCTCCCTTTAGTTGATCAAATAAATTATCAATGCGAGGTAACGGGTATTTATTCTTAACAGTCACCTTGTTCAACTGTCGGTAATCAATACACAACCGCATCGAACCATCTTTCTTTTTAACGAATAACACTGGAGCTCCCCACGGTGACGTACTAGGTCGTATAAACCCTCGGTCCCATAAGTCTTGTAGCTGTACCTTCAACTCCTTCAACTCAGTAGGTGATATTCAATATGGAGGTATTGACATTGGATCTGTACCTGGGTATACTTCAATCACAAATTCAACTTCCCGATCAGGAGGTAATCTAGGCAATTATTTAGGAAACACATCAGGAAATTCACATACAGTCTGAATTTTACTGCACTGACTCTCAGCTGAATTGGAGTTAATAACATATGCTAAGAAAGCAGCATATCCTTGGTAAAGAAGCTTACTAGCTTTAACTACAGAAATGATTTGAGCTGAACCACTAGTCCTTATACCATTTACTTCAATCCATTTACCATCTTCATTTTGGACAGTAAATTTCTTTTTATAACAGTCCAAAATTACTCCATGTTCTGACAACCAGTCCATACCCAGTATAATGTCAAAATAGCCGAATGGCATAATCAACAGATCAACAGAAAAGATTCTATCCTGAATCATCAACGGACATCTTCGACATATTTGATTTACTAACACAATTTTCCCCAATGGACTAGACACTTCTATCGTTATTCTAGATAGTTCAGATTTTAAATTTCCATTCTCAACTAGTTTTGTATTAACATAGGAATGTGACGATCCTGGATCTATTAAAGCATATACGGGTTCTGAATGTAATAAGAATATACCTATCACTACATCATGAGCATCCCTTTCGTCTCGAGTTCTTACAACATATGCTTAGGCCAGAGCTCTTACTTTAAATTGTTGGGTAGCATTTTCACTAGTTTTTCTAGTACCTCCTCTAGCAGCTGGACCACTTCGGCCTAATCCTCGACCTCTAAAAGCAGATTCAAATCTTTGCGATACCATTGGTGTTGACTTACCAATCTTCGGAAAATCCTTAACAAAATGATTAGTGGATCCACATTGGAAACAACCCCCAGTTAACTTTCTACATTCTTCTCTATGTCCGTTTCCAGAATACTCACATTCTGGAATTTCAGTGTTCTAAGCTAGGCTTCTGATACTGCCAGTAGATATAGTTTGTCTCTTTCGACTTTTGTCTCCTCTTTCTGATCTTGAACTGAATCTTCAACTACCACGAGATTCCCTCGATCGTTTGAATTGCAAACTTGAACTAGCAGTTCTAGGACGTTTTTTAGCTGAACGGATAGTTTCAGACTTTTTACTTTTCCCCAGTACTTGCTCAATCATTTTAGCTTTTTCTACTAAATCTACAAACTCTGTAATCCATAAAAGCATTAATTACAGTTGGAATTCATCTTGCAGTCCTCTTAGAAATCGCTTGCATCTGTCAGCTTCAGTACGTACAAATTCTATTGCATATCTGCTCAGTCTTAGAAATTCTCATTCATAATCCACTACGGACATATCTTTCTGTGTCAACATTAAAAACTCCTGTTTTCGGTCTTCCATATAGTCTCTCCCAAATACTTCTTCTAAAATTTTCGTTGAAAGCATTCCCAATTTACCTGTTCTTTCAGTATATTCTGAATCATTGATTCCCACCATATGTAAGCCTCTTCTTTTAATAGAGAAACAACACATACCAAACTTTCCAGGGGCGTGCAATCTAATTTCTTCAAAATTCTCTTGGCAGTCTCTAACCAATTTTTAGCTGTTGTTGAATCATTCCCTTTGATCCCAAAAATTCTGTAGCTCTATACTTTTGCAGTTCCTTAATAGGGGCTCTTCGGGTAGCAGGGGTAGAAGTAGTAGCAAGCATAGTTCCTACCGCTCTTTGAAGAGCTTTGGCAATCATTCTAAATATTTCTGTATTATCCCTTCTAGTATTCGGTGGTTGGTTACCTACCGGATTTACACTTGGGGTTGTAGATTCAGACTCATGTACATCATATGATTCACCTCTACTATACATTTCATGATCGGTACCCTCGATACTTTCGTCAGACATCTTTTACACACTATAAAATAGAATCAATTTATCAGTATATATAAATCAGATCCAATCCCGACTCAAGTTTAACATAATAATGGCACTTACCTCTAGACTCAATTTCAACCTCGATTTAGTCCTAGAATCGACTAAACCTGAGTAGCTCTGATACCACTAAATGTAACACCCCTAACCCTAAGCCGTCACCAGAATAGGGCTACGAGGTATTACCGGACTTATACACTAACATTTATACAAAATCGAGTCGTAAACTCTACATTCCAGATCAATATTCATTAAATTTCATCATAAAGTCCCTAATATGGGCCTACGGGGCCCAATATATATTTTAGAAGTGATTCGGGACTAAATTGACAACTTTGGAAATTTTTCCTTGAAGATAGAGGCACATGGCCGTGTGGCCTGGGACATGGCCGTGGGGCCAGGCCGTGGGCAGATCTGACTTATTCACACGATCGTGGAACTAACCCATGGGCAATTTTGACTTTGCCACACGGCCTGTGCCCATGTGACTTGGCCGTGTGAAAACATGATTTTTGACCATTTTTAAGCTATTTTCACATGCTAAACACATCTATTTCATGCCCAAACATTTACTAATAGTTCTTAAATCAAATATCATTCATTATGTCATTCAAACTTAGAAAATATTCATTCATTCACATCAATGCTTCAATTCATATTGAAATTATACTAAGTTATCATACTAGTCAAACTCATGTAAGTTTAACTTCCAAAATATACATATTTCATACCATGTTTCAACATCTTTCATACTCATTCTTTTCAATTACAAAATAAAATCATATCAGCCTAGGTACATGCCATTATACCAAAAGAAAGGTACTTCACCACTTTGAGTTCGAGATTGGCTTGGATGCTGAGTCCTTAGTTTTCTTTTGTACCTAGTCCTGCGCATGGAAACATACTGTACGCAGAGTATACATTCAGTGGTATTTCTATAAACTGATACTGAAACAAATAATAAGCTATGTATATACATTGTAACTTAAACTTTTTACTTTCATAATTCTTAATAGTTTCGTCTCTTACATTCAATTTATATCTTTTACATATCATTCAATGTCTTTCAACAACGTATATCAGTCTCAGTCACATAAACGATAACAGTCAGTCTTCAGTACTTTTATTTACCCCTATTAACATAACTCGAACCTAAACGGATACGCGGATCGAACCCACACACCGGGGATAATATACAGTGTTTCATCGGCCGAAATTGGAATACACCGTAGGGTAATAGTAATAGTAACAATAACAGTAACAGTAACAGTAACAATCATAGTCAGGTACGAAGTACCTCTTCGGAACGAATCCGGAATAGTCACAGTAGTCGACACATATAGTGTCTCATCGACACACAGTCGAAATATCCCTGAACACTTCCAATCCTATGGCATGCCAATTATATCTGACTAGCCCGACACTATTAATAAGGTATTCAAATCATTTCATTTTTACACAGAAATAGTAACAATTTTCATCATTTCAATTATCATACACGCTGACAATTAAAAATAGCAATTACTTTTATTAAATCATTCAGCATAGTTTATAGAAATACAAACCGAAATTCTCAAGTTTACTCGATATCCTTGTTCACTTTCTCCTTTCCCTATTTCGATGATGTTTTCGGTGCTACGTTAGCTACATATTTAACATTTAAAATTATCAATATATATTATTTAATAACACACTCTTGTATTTCCATGTATCTTTTACTTAAATTCCAATTTAGTCCTTCCACCATAACCATTCTTTTTCTTCAAAATAAATCATATATTTTCATTCAGTTATCATTGTAAACTATTCCAACTCTTAAATTTACAGCATAAAACATTAATTATAACATCTTCTCAATTCACTCCCTATTATTGGAAGACTTATATGTTCTTTTACAATTTAATCCTTCTCTCACTTCTAACTTGAATTTCCATCAAATTAACACTTAATTCTTCCATTTATTCAACTTAATCCACATCTAAAAATTCAATAACCTTCTAAATTTCAACATAAACCAAAAAATATTTCTTCCTAGGATTCCATAGACACCAAAATTGCAAGAAAATGGATCAAATTGACTTACCAATTAAGATTGAAACCTTAAAGCCCTAATTTTTCCTTTCTTTTTCTTTCTATCTTTCCCTGCTTCATTTGTGACCTTCTTTTTCCTTTTCTTTATATTTCTTTTATTCATTCTTTATTTTATTATTTTATTATATTATTATATTATATTTAGTAATAATTATTTATTTACTTATATAATAAGTAAATACATATATACTCACACATTTGTACTAGTTAAATTAATACACATGTATTTATACTTACCACACACTTGTCACCTTATGGTATAATTTCTAATTTAATCCCTTGAATTTTCTCTATTCTACAATTAAACTTTTACACTATATTCAATCTAGTCCTTTCACTAAATTAGCCTTGATTAAGCTAAATTTACTTAATTAAAATCTAATTAACCTCTCACTTAAATTGTAAATATTTCAAATAAATATTTACGAATCTAATTTTTCAGAATCGAAGACCCAAAAATTCACTTTTTCGATGACCTAAAATTTGGGTCATGACAGGCGTGTCATGTGGCCGTGTGGACAAGTCAGTATGTATGCCCTGTTTTGCCACGGCCTAGAGACACGGGCGTGTCTAATGCCGTGTGAGGCACACGGCCTGTTCACACGGGTGTGTGACCTTTATAACTTTGAAAAATATTTATGTTTTGAAAAGTTTTGTATGAGCTCAATTTAGTCCCTACCCCTTTCTAAAGCATGTTTAAGGTCTCGTAGACATATATAAAAGATAATTGTGAATGATTATTATATGTTTTGATTATGTTATGCTTAAATATATGTGAATGTTTTGATATGTCTGGTAGTACCTCGTAACCCTATTTAGACGACAGATACGGGTTAGGGGTGTTACATTTGGTTGGTATCAGAGCTACGGTTTAGTAAATTCTAGGACTAACGTAGTGAGTCTAGCTATACATGCCATATTTTTGAACTGCGATAGTGTGATGAATCCTGGCAATGAAAATGTATTTTTATATAGTAAATAGATCTTGAACGAGCCATAGCTGACCATGTCGAGAGTAATACGCCTCTCCAGCTCAAGGGACAGTGCCATCCGAATCTAGACCTGCTACGAGTAGCCACGAAGGAGAGGCTAAGCAAGCATTTTACCAAATGATGAATGATTGGTTCACCCAATATATCTGAACTTGTAACACCCCTATCCCGTATCCGTCACCGGAATAGGTAAGGGGCATTACTAGACAAACAGAACATTTCAAGCTAATTCATAATCATAGATATCATATAACATCATTTCATAAGTAATCATCTCTTAAGATAGTCTACGAGACCTAAAATATACTTTTAGGAACAATCAGAACTAAACCAAACCCATTCATAAATTTCAGAACTCAGAAAATCTTTCAATTCTGTTGAGGTCACACGCCCGTGTGACTAGGCCGTGTGCCTTACATGGGCATCAGACACACCCATGTGAACCAGCCGTGCCAAAATAAGGCACCCATACTGACTTTCACTCGCAGCCAATAGGCACGCCTGTGTGCTATGGCCGTGTGATACTTAGCTAGCTATTGACTTGAGCCCACAGCCATAAGACACGCCCATGTGCTATAGCCGTGTGGATCTTGAGAGGTTACTGATTTTCTTACACGACCACAAGGCACGCCCATGTCCCCTGACCATGTGGCACAATGCAAGCTTGGTTTAAGTCAACTTGCCACCCCTATATGGGTCTTTCCTACTAGTAAGGTTAAACAACATTCATACAACAATTTTCAACCAATTCTATGCTCAAAACTTGCTTCATTACAACTAAATCATCATCATTCAACAACCCATTCATAACCATACCAAAACTTACACCTTTTGCTAGCCAACTCTCATGGCATAACATATATTTACAAATCAAAACTTAATACATAGACTTCTGGCCTATACATGCCATATTTTAAAATATTTACACTTTCAAAAGTACCAAAATGAGTTCGATAGTATGGTGACGATCCTCGACTATACCTGATAAATCGTAATTTATACATATTTTTTCCCCATGTTTAAAGCATTTTATGGATGATTTTCCATTAGAATTGGTGAATTTGATGCTCCTAATGCTTTAATTTCATGTTTTATACTTAAGAGAGCATAGAGAGCGAAAGGAATGAGAAACCGGCCAAAAATAGAGAAAATCGGCCAAAGTACAAACTCAAAACAACCTAGACTTCCTCACACGGGCATCCCATACGCCCGTGCCATTCTAACAGGCTCGAGCACGGCCTAAAGTAATCGCACACGGGCGTGTCACACGGGCGTGTCCCTGCCGAGCCCAAGTTGAGTCCAATTCGGAAAAGGCTAATTTTGAGGGCTTATAAGCATTCCAAAGCCTATAAATACACCCTAGAAGAGGAGAAAAAGTGGACACATAGAATAGGGAGTATGGAATTACTCCAAGGAAGCCAATTGATTCATCTCAGAAGCCGAATTCATCATCAAGACTGAAGATTTTCCCTCAATTCCCCTTCAGGAGTTTTGGGTTTTCTTTATGTTTTGTATTCTTTATTATTCTAAGATGTTTTCTTATTTAGTTATGAACTAAATCCCCTAAATACCTAAGGGGAATGAAACCTAAGACTAATCTTGTTATTATTTTCTAAATTGTATGATAAATATTTAACTTGTTCTTAATTATGTGTTCTTAATTCTTGTTTTGATATCCCAGGATACTGATTCAAGATAAGCTCTTATTCAGAGGAGGAATAGACCCTACCTAAAAGTACATTTATCATAATTAAGCGGAGTTGATTGCGTGCCTAGACATAGGGTGACAAGATTTTGCCGGATTAGGGTGAAACCTAATAAGGGGATCCATAGATCGAGTTAATGCAACCTTAAAGTGTTAATTAGAGAAAAGTCTCAGTTATTCAATCTAGGGATTAGACGTTATTAGTCTTGAGTAGGGATAATAACATAACTTAGGGATCTCTACGGAACAAGTTAAATGAATAAATCGTCCGATTCAGAGCCAGAATAACAAGTACAGTCTAGGTGGATTTTTCCTTAGGTATTGTCTTAATCCAATCGATTTTCCCAAAAGCAATTCCACAATTCTATTATCTGTGCGTTCTTAGTTTAGATAATTAGTTAGTTAAAACAAAAACCTCTTTATTCGTAGGCTAGATAATAAAAAGACAGTCATTACTAGTACTTTTAGTTCCTTTGGGTTCGACAATCTGATATTGCTAAAACTATACTACTGTTCGATAGGTACACTTGCCTACATCGCGATAATAGTTAGTTTCAAGAACGATTAGTTATAAATTTTTAAAACCTATCATGAAATAACGCAATCAAGTTTTTGGCGCCGTTGCTGGGGAACTAAGATATTAGGAACGCTCAATTTTTATTACTTTAGCCTTTTATTTTTCTTGCAATTTAATTTTATATTATTATTATTACTTACTTATTTACTTTTTCCTTTTTTTGGCAGGTTTTTATAGTTTATGACTAGAAGAAACCCGTTGGGGCCACTACTTTTTGACGAAGAAATCGATCGTACAGTTCGTAGAAACCAAAGAGAAATAAGACGAAGCTTAAGATACATGGAGAACGAGCAAGAAGATGATACTCAACCCCCAATCGAAGATATGGCTGAAAACCAAAGCAACCAGCTACCTCCTGCAATTGCGGTTAATCAAAATCCTGTTCCATGCACTATGTATGATTATGCTAAACCTTCTTTAACAGGAACTGAATCAAGCATAGTTAGATCTACTGTAGCTGCAAATACTTTTGAATTAAAACCTAACACTATTCAAATGATACAACAATTTGGTCAGTTTGATGGTTTGAAGGATGAGGATCCCAACGCTCATTTAGCCAACTTCTTAGAACTATGCGATACATTTAAAATTACTGGCGTTTCTGATGATGCCATACGTCTTCGGTTATTTCCCTTTTCATTGAGGAACAAAGCTAAACAGTGTTTGAACTCGTTACCATGAGGGTCAATTACTACTTGGGAACAAATGACCGAAAAATTTTTACTAAAATATTTTCCGTCGGCTAAAATGGCTAAATTACGTAAAGATATCTCTTCTTTTGTGTAGATGGATTTAGAAAAACTCTACGATGCATGGGAGAGATACAAGGACCTTTTGAGAAGATGCCCCCACCATGGGTTACTGCTTTGACTCTAAGTACAAACATTTCACAATGGTCTGAATCCTTTGACTCGGCAAATGGTTGACGCAGCTACTGGCAGAACCATCAACAATAAAACACCGGAAGATACCTATGAGTTTATAGAGGAGATGTCACTGAACAACTGTTAGTGGCAAGTCATGAGGACAAAGCCAACGAAAACAGCCGGCGTTTATAACGTCGATTCAGTCACCATGCTCTCTAATCAGGTAGAACTCTTAAATAAAAAGATTGATGGTTTTCTTAATTCTTCACAGGTTGACCCAGTAATGCAGTTCGAAGCAACTGGAGGTGGAACAAACCATTCAGAATAAAACATTATGGCCACAACATGGATAACGAGCAATTAAACTATATGGGTAATAATCCTCGACCTCAAAACAATCAATATAGTAACACTTATAATGTAGGTTGGAGGAACCACCCTAATTTCTCGTGGGGCGATCAAGGAAATCAAAGACCACAACATCCTCCAGGCTACCAACAACCACCATACCAATAGGAAAAGAAGCCAAACCTTGAAGAGATGCTCTCAAAGTTTATATCAGTGTCAGAAACCTGTTTTCAGAACACTGAGACAGCACTTAAAAATCAACAAGCGTCGATCCAAGGGCTTGAAACTCAGACAGGTCAGCTTTCCAAACTAATCTCCAAATGACCACAAGGTAGTTTGCCAAGTAATACCAACCTAACCCAAGGGAACAACTCAACCCAATTAATATTCAAGATGACGAAGGAGTCGTTGAGCCTGAACCAGAACCGAGGTAAGAAACTGTGGTAAGTAAAGGTCAAGGTGAGGTAGATCAAAATACAAACAAACCAGTGACTGTCGAATATAAACGTCGTGTACCATACCCCAACTCGACAAGGAAGGACTGCTCAGATGAACAATTTGGTAAATTCCTTAAACTCTTAAAAAAATTACATATTAACTTAGCGTTTATTGAAGCTCTATCACAGATGCCAAATGTAATGAAATTTTAAAGGAACTTTTAGCAAATAAGTGGAAGTTGGACGAGGCGTCGCATGTGGAGTTGAACGCAATTTGCTCGACCATTCTCCAAAATAAACTACCCAACAAACTAAAAGACCCAGGGAGCTTTACTATTCCTTGCTTAATTGGTAGTTTAGATGTTAATCATGCATTAGCTGATCTAGAGGCTAGTATCAACGTCATGCCTTACAAAATGTTTAAGCAACTAGGTCTCGGGAAACCCAAATAGACTAGGATGAGTATTCAATTAGCAGATAAAACTATAAGATTCCCTAGAGGTATTATTGAAGATGTGCTAGTTAAAATCGATAAATTTATATTTCCCGTTGATTTTATTGTTCTAGACATAGAAGAGGATAGCAACACTCCCTTAATTCTAGGAAGACCCTTTTTAACAATCACTAAAACCATCATTGATTTTGGCATAGGCGAACTCACACTCCAGGTGGGAGACTAAACAATCACCCTTCAAGCTCGCAATTCTGGCAACACATCAAGAATTGAAGGTGATCATTTAAACCATTCTACTAAAACTAACAATATAGTGCAACCTACTTTGCAGAAAATGAGTCTGAAGGAAGTACACGAGTCATTCTCAAGCACTAGTAGAGGACTTGTTCATGAAGATTGAAGATTACAAATCAAGGAACTCGATGAATGGCAGACGCACAAACCAATAACACCCGACAAACTGAAACTATGCCAAAACGAGCTCGATACCTCTCCAAAACAACTTAAGGTTGGTGATAAGGTCTTATTAGATGCCTCAGATCCCCACATTGTCACTACCACACCGAATGAGGAAATCCCTCTTACGGTACTCAGTATTTTTCCATTCGGTACGGTGGAGGTGAGTCATCCCAAGTTCGGCACTTTTAAGGTAAAGAACACCCGATTAAAACCTTATTTTGATGAGATTGATAGCAGGAATGAGGAGTATAAACTACTCAAACCACCATGACCATTCACTGGAGAGGTAATTTGAGCTTAGACTATAAATAAGCACTTCTCGGGAGGCAACCCGAGCACTAACAATATTAATTTCTTTAAATTTTGGTATTTAACTCCTAACCTATTAATAGAAATGTGACAGGCCAAAATTGACCCTAGTCGGGAAGTGGTTTCGGGACCACTAAACCGAGTCATAAAAATAATTAACCGTCGTAATCGATGCTCATTATATGTACATGTGCATGTGTGAAAATTTTGTGTTTGAATTTTGTTAATTGTAAGTGAATTTTATCAAATAGGACTTATGTGAGAAAATTTTGAAATGTGATAGGCCAAAGCATAAGGATCTATTAGTGCATGAAATAAAAAAGGGGAACTTGCATGTCAAATTCCCCCCTAATTAGTAGTGGCCGGCCATGACAAGCATGGTAGACCAAGTGTGATGGGCAAGAACATGTCATAAACATGTTGAGTTACTGTTTCATGGGAAGTATGATAAAATAAGGAGCATGGGCATAAAATAATGAAAGGGAATATGATGAAAACAAAAAAAAAGTGTGTGGTTGTTTCCCCCCCCATTGCCGTGAGTTAAAGAAAAGAAAAGAAAAATTTTGTTCATCCTTTTTCATCTTCTTTTGGCCGAAAATTCTAAGGAAGGAGGAAGGAGTTCTTGCTTCATGTTTGGTTTGGAAGAGGATTAGGAGGAGGTTTGGCCATACTTGTATCTAGATCAAGGTATGTTTGAGGTTGTGCCATGAGATTGATGCATGTTTTTTTTAGTTGCTAGCTTGAGTTCTAATTAGCCCATGGTTCAAATCTTTGCTATGTCATGGGGATGATATTCGGCCTAGGTGGATTTTGTATTAATGCCATTGCATGCTAAATATGAAGCTTGTTAATGATGCATGTGATGGTGGATTGATGATTCTTGAATCTTCTTTTTAGCATTTTTGAGTGAGCACATATGTGCATTGGTTGCTAGATGGAGAAGAATCGGCTAGCAAGTTGTGTGCTAAGGCCGAATATAATTTTTGTATATTAATGAGTAATGCATGTGTTAAATTGATGGAAAGGGAGAGGATGCTTTACTAGTGTATATATGTGTGTATTAGCCAAGTTTTGAACTTGAAACAAAATGGTGTTTAGTCAATACAAGTGACCATACTTGTAGAATGTATTAAGTGTTGCAATCGGCCCCAACATAGACATGCATATTCGGCCATAGGAAGGAGATTGGTGTTGCATGTATTCGGTCAGAGGCAAGCATATTGATGCTTTTGTCTTGGCTTAGAAAATTCGGCCAAGGGGGAAAATTAGCCAAAAGGTTGAGTTTGATTCATGATTCCGTACATATGTGACTTTAATGTCTAATGTATAAATACGGGCTAAGTGCCTTGTGTTCCTCTTTTCGATGCTCAAATGATTAAATCAATTTATTTGTTTAATTAAGCTCAAGAGCAAAGGGGAACCAAATCCGATAAAGGGAAGGAAAAAATGGTCGAATAGCTATCGGAATAGTTCGACAACATCCGAGGTAAGTTCTTGAGTAGAAGAGCTTAAATTATGATTTGATTAGATCATGTTTTAAACAAATCAAAGTCATGCTCTTTGTGTGTGGCTATTGAGCCGAAATTGCAAGAATGATAAGTGTCTTGTGTTTGAGTTTTGCTAACGAAAACGAAATACGAATGTACCATGATTTATTGTTAAATGTGCATGGTTATTTGAATGATGTCCGGGCTAAGTCCCGAAGGTTTTGTGCTAAGTGACCATATCCGGACTAAGATCCGAAGGCATTTGTGCGAGATACTAATTCCGGGCTAAGCCCGAAGGCATACGAGTTACTAAATCCGGACTAAGATCCGAAGGCATTTGTGCGAGTTACTAAATCCGGGTTTAGTCCCGAAGGCATTTGTGCGAGTTACTATAACCGGGCTATGTCCCGAAGGCATTTGAATGAGTAGCTATATCCGGTTAAATTCCGAAGGTACGTGATTTGGGAATGAATGATCTTGCTGTAAAAATTTCAGTTAATACGCTTGAAACATCCCAACATTGAGGTATGTTTCGTATGTGCTTTGAATTAGTTGAGCCCTTACAAATAAGTATTCGCTCAGTTGATAAATGAGCTACTGGCCTTTGGCTAAGTTGATCTTTGTGTATGAATAAAAGGGTTGGTAATGTGAAGTAAGTATGATATTGAAAAAGTGTGCATATGAAATTATCCGTTTAGCTACATGAATGCTATACTTTTGTTGTGCTGGAATCCCTTGCTCAAAACTTACTAAGCATAAATTGCTTACTCCGTCTCCTTGATTCTCTGTTTTATAGATTTTGGTTCTCCAGCTATCGGACTCGGGATTTTGGAGTCGAAGTCGCCCACACTATCAAAGCCCCCCCTTTTGGTACAATTTTGGTTGAACTTCGAAATGGCATGTATAGGACTACCCTTTTGTTGGGGGTCATGGACCCTTTGGACTTGTATAATTTTGGATAGCCATGCGAAAATGGCTTATATATGTTTGAGTATAATGTTATAATCATTTGGTATGGATATGGTTATTGAGAGGTGTGGATATGCTTAACAAGGATTGGCCATGGGAATGGTTAATCACTATCATAATTTGTGCTATTTATGCTAAAAGGGCTAGTTGAATCATGGAAACTATGAAATAGGTAAAGTCTACCTTAAAGGCAGATGCTGACAGCAGCAGTGATGTAGATTTGGAAAATCACTAAAAATAGTAGGAATGGAATTAAATAGTGAATAAATTATGTAAACGAACCTTGATGAATCTATTTTCATAGGAAAGTAACGAAACGATCATATGGACAGTATGTTAAGAGATATTCAGGTTCTCGTAAGACAGGGCCAGAACGGTTTCTGGATTCCATGTTTCGACTTTGGAAATTCATTATAAATTAACCAGAGATAATTAGGAGTCATGCCATATATGTATAGAAGCCTTGTACAGGGAGATATCCAAGTCGTAATGCGCAAAGGTCAGTGTAGTCGATCCCTGTAACATGGGAGACTTTGACTAATAAACTGTACTAATTGGCCCAACCAAAAATTCTAGAAAAAAATATGTAGATGGGAATATGAGTCTAGTTTCAGGGAAAATTTACGGAACTGGATTCCGAGTTTCTGAACTCAAGATATGATTTTTAAAGCGACTAGTACGCAGATTGGCAGTGTCTGGGAAATTTTTTTATAAGTGGTTTAAAGTCTGTTAACACCTCGTGTTCGACTCCGGTGACGGTCTCGGGTTCGGGGTGTTACATTTTATTGGTATCAGAGCTACGGTTTAGTCGATTCTAGGACTACCGTAATGCGTTGGGTCTAGCTATACATGCCATTTTATGTGATTATTTGATAGTGTGGTGATTTCTGACAATTGTAAATAATTTATAGAAAATATATACTGGGTTCGCACACATAGTGCTTAATAATCAACCGCGCACACTTAGTGCCATGCACTTTAAACTCACACACTTAGTGCCATGCATTTCAAGTTCGCACACTTACCTTTTCCGCTGTCCAAAATCGACTCGGTAAGGTCGCACCCTTAATGTAAATAATTTATAGAAAATATATATTGGGTTCGCACACATAGTGCTTAATAATCAACCACGCACACTTAGTGCCATGTACTTTAAACTCGCACACTTAGTGCTGTACAATTTAAACCCGCACACTTAGTGCCAATCTCATGACCGTGAACACTTATTGCCCGCACACTTAGTGCCGAAAACCAGCCACTCAATAGGCTTCACTTCCTTTTTACATTCGACAAATTTCATCTCTACTTACATATACATTTGTATACATTTCATCTCATTAAACACAATGGTATAGGTATTACGATCCTTTAAATCAATACCAAAGATATGCTTAATGACTTACTTGTGTTGGGTAAGATGGTTCCAACTCGGCTACTCGATGATCTTTTCTTTGCCTTTGCTCGATTCTCCTCCTTTAACTCCTTGAGCTTAATCAATAAATCAACTAGTTTAACCGCCTTGCTAAATATTTACAATCCAATGACACATGCATATGTATGTTAGTATATTCGGCAATCACCCTTACTAATCACCCACTTGATCAATTATGGAGAATCAAAGTTAATATCACAATGTGTACCCTATATGGCCCATTATACATAATCAAATTTAACATCATCTATATATTTACTCATATGGCCGAATATACCTAATCATACATACACCTAAGCAAAAATAATTTCTAAAATCTTTATATCATTTATACACTAGTAAAGCATCCTCTCCCTTTCCATCAATTTAGCACATGCATTACTCATTAACCTACAAAAATTATATTCGGCCTTAGCACACAACTTGCTAGCCGATTCTTCCCCATCTAGCAACCAATGCACATATGTGCTCACTCAAAAATGCTAAAAAAAAAGAGATTCAAGAATCATCAATCCACCATCACATGCATCATTAACAAGCTTCATATTTAGCATGCAATGGCATTAACACAAACTCCACCTAGGCCGAATCTTAACTCATCTTCATGCCTCATCACCACAACATCAAACATCAAAATACCAACCAAGAATGTAACATGCATGGCCGAATATCATCTCCATCATTTAACAAAGTTTGAACCATGGCTAGGTAGATTTCAAACTTACAACTTAAAATATACATGAATCTCAAAGAATAATATCAAACATACCTCAATCTAGTTACATGCATGGCCAAACTTCCTCCTAATTCTCTTCCAAACCAAACATGAAGCAAGAACTCCTTCCTCCTCCCTTAGAATTTTCGGTCAAAAGAGCATGAAAAAGGATGAACAAGTTTTTCTTTTCCTTTCTTTAGCTCACGGCAATGGGGGGGGAAACAACCACTCATTTTTTTGTTTTTCCTTTCTTTATTACCCATACTCCTTATTTTATTTTTTTCCTACATACCTCACTAGGCCAACATGTTCCCAACATGTTTCCACCCATAGCATGGCCAACCACTAGCTCAAATTTTGGGTAATTTGACATGCAAACCCATCATTTTCACAACATGCATTAATAGACCATTTTAAATTAGCCTATCATATTTTCACCATGTCTCATATCGATCCCTATTTAATAATTTCTCATACAATTGGCAAAATTGGAGAATGAAACTTCCACATACTCATGTACACACATAATAAGCATAGAATATGGAAATTAATTATTTTTATGACTCGGTTTTGTGGTCCCGAAACCACTTCCCGACTAGGGTCAATTTTGGGCTGTTACAACTCTCCCCGACTTAAGAAATTTTCGTCCCCGAAAATCTTACCGGTAAATAGGTTTGGGTATCGTTCTTTCATCGAGCTCTCGGTTTCCCAAGTAGCTTCCTCGATCCCATGTTTGAGCCATAACACCTTCACTAACGAAACCCTTTTGTTTCGCAACTCCTTCACTTCACGAGCTAGGATACGTATCGGTTCTTCTTCATAACTCATATCGGCTTGAATTTCAACCTCTGATGGGCTAATTATATGCGATGGATCAGATCGATAGCGTCGAAGCATAGAAACATGAAAGACGTCGTGAATCTTTTCAAGCTCAGGGGCAAAATCAATCTATACGCAACCGGACCAACTCGTTCGGAGATTTCGTACGGCCCAATGAATCTCGGGCTCAACTTGCCCTTACGGCCAAACTTGAGTACCTTTTTCCAAGGCGAAACTTTAAGGAACACTTTATCTCCCACCTGATATTCAATGTCCTTTCGTTTCAAGTCCGCATACGATTTCTGACGATCTGTGGCTGCCTTCAGACTTTCACGGATTACCTTTACTTTCTGTTCGGCATCTTTAATCAAATCAACTCCGAAAATTTTACTTTCACCGAGCTCGGTCCAAAACAATGGTGTACGGCATTTACGACCGTACAAAGCTTCGTAAGGTGCCATCTTAATACTTGATTGAAAACTATTGTTGTAAGGAATTCAATCAAAGGTACATACCGTTCCCATGAACCACTAAACTCAAGGATGCAGCATCTCAGCATATCCTCGAGTATCTGAATTATCCGCTCGGATTGACCATCGGTTTGGGGATGAAAAGCGGTGCTAAAATGCAGCTTGGTACCCAAAGCTTCTTGCAATTTCTTCCAAAATCGCGAGGTGAATCTCGGATCTCTATCCGACACGATAGAAATAGGTACTCCATGTAATCTCACAATCTGAGAAACATACAATTCGGCTAGTTTATCCAATGAAAAATCCGTACGCACGGGGATAAAGTGAGCCGACTTAGTCAGTCTATCAACAACAACCCAAATCGCATCCTTCTTACTTGTTGACAATGGTAGTCCGGACACAAAGTCCATTGTGACTCGATCCTATTTCCACTCGGGTATCATGATCGGCTGAAGTAATCCTGAAGGCACTTGATGTTCCGCTTTCACTTGTTGACATATTAAACATCTCGAAACAAAGTCGGAGATGTCCCGTTTCATACCATGCCACCAAAACCGTCGTTTCAAATCGTTGTACATTTTCGTACTCCCCGGGTGAATTGACATTCGGCTACAATGAGCTTCGTTCAGAATCATCGAAATGAGTTCTGAATTTCTTGGAACACACAACCGACTTCTGAACCTCAAACAATCGTCATCATCAATTTGAAATTCGGATTCCATATTCGGAATACATTCAGCCCGTTTTGCAACCAATTCATCGTCGACTTTTTGAGCTTCACGAATTTGATGAATCAATGATGGTTTGGCCTTTAATTCAGCTACTAACACATTGTCGGGTAGAACAGACAAGTGCACATTCATCGCTCGTAAAGCAAACAGCGATTTCCGGCTTAAGGCGTCCGCAACCACATTAGCCTTTCCCGGGTGGTAATCAATGACAAGCTCGTAATCTTTCAACAACTCAAGCCAACGTCTTTGTCGCAGATTTAAGTCTCTTTGAGTCATCAAATATTTGAGACTTTTGTGATCCAAAAATACATGGCACTTTTCGCCAAACAAATAATGTCGCCATATTTTCAAAGCAAATACGATGGCGGCTAGCTCGAGATCATGGGTTGGATAATTTCTCTCGTGTGGCTTCAATTGTCTCGACGCATAGGCCACAACTCGGCCTTCTTGCATCAATACGCAACCCAACCCGAGTAGGGATGCGTCACTATAAATGACAAACTCTTTGCCTGATTCGGGTTGCACTAAAATTGGAGCTTCAGTCAAATGAGTTTTCAGTTGATCGAAGCCTTTCTGACATTTCTCCGTCCATTCGAACTTAGCATCCTTTTGAAGTAGCTTCGTCATTGGTGTGGCTATCATCGAGAAACCTTTGACAAATCGTCGGTAATAACCGGCGAGTCCCAAAAAGCTCCGAACCTCAGTAATATTTCTCGGAGGTTTCCAGTTAAGTATGGCTGAGATTTTGTTCGGGTCAACTCGAATACCCGATGCGGATACCACATGACCCAAGAAGCTAACCTCTCTTAACCAGAACTCACACTTACTGAACTTAGCATATAACTTCTTATCCCGCAAAACTTGCAACACTAATCTCAAGTGTTCAGCATGTTCGATCTCATCTCTTGAATAGACCAAGATGTCATCAATGAACACAACTACGAACAGATCCAAATATGGTCTGAAGATCCGATTCATCAAATCCATAAATACCGCAGGGGCATTAGTGAGCCCAAACGGCATCACTAAGAACTCGTAGTGACCGTACCTCGTTCTGAAAGCAGTTTTGGGTATGTCCGAATCTCGAATTCGCAACTGATAATAGCCCGATCTCAAATCTATTTTTGAGAACACTGAGGCTCCCTTCAGTTGGTCGAACAAATCATCGATGCGCGGCAACGGATATTTGTTCTTTATCGTCACTTTATTCAGTTGACGATAGTCAATGCACAACCTCATGGTTCCGTCCTTCTTTTTCACGAACAATATTGGTGCACCCCAAGGTGAGAAACTTGGTCGAGCAAACCTCTATCCGTCAATTCTTGCAACTGAGATTTTAACTCTTTTAACTCGGTTGGTGCCATACGATACGGAGCTATCGAAATCGGCGTAGTCCCAGGTACAAGCTCAATACCAAACTCTACCTCCCGAACAGGTGGTAAACCCGGTAATTCTTCAGGAAAAACATCCGGGTATTCACAAACCACCGGCACAAATTCGGGTTTCTTTTCTAACTCTTTGTCATCAAGTACATACGCAAGGTATGCTTCGCACCCTTTTCTTACATATTTCTGGGCCAACATTGCTGATATTACAGCTGGCAACCCCCTTAAGTCCGTAGACTCAATTCGAATTATCTCGTTATTTGCGCACCTCAAATCAATAGTCTTGCTTTTGCAATTCACAACCGCATCATGCGCGGTCAACCAATCCAAACCAAGAATAACGTCAAATTCGTCAAACGGCAAAAGCATCAAATCGGCCGGAAGACAGGATTCTCGGATTTTTAGAGGGCATCTCTTACACACTTTATCAACAAGTACGCATTGACCCAAGGGTTTGACACTCGAATTACGAACTCAGTAGACTCAACAGGTAGAGTCTTACTGGATGCTAAGGTTTCGCATACATATGAATGAGTAGAGCCAGGGTCAATCAATGCAATTACATTAGTATCAAGAGAGTGAAGGTCAGTATGACGTCAGGGGATGC
>NC_053425.1:61581492-61609460 GCF_007990345.1 Gossypium hirsutum | reverse complement strand
CCACTCGATGCTACTCCCTAAACGAAGGCTTGTGTGTTACTCTCAACTTCATCGGAGTTAGCTCAGTTGGATGACATTATCTATATAAAAACATAGTCCAAATCGAGTCAGGAGTTATCACACTATCACAGCTTATATAATGGCATGTATTTCTAGACTCGTACATGCTACATTCAGTCCGAGACTACACTAAATCGTAGCTCTGATACCACTAAATGTAACACCCTTATCTTGTATCCATCGCCGAAATAAGGTTACGGAACTTACCGTAAACAGTAACATAAAAACATACATTTGAAAACATTTCATTAAACATAGCATACTCAACTCATGTTCATGCACATCATCCCTTATTTGAGCCCATGAGGCCTCAGAAAACACATTAAAAATGATTCGAGACTAAATCGGGAACATTCAAAACATTGAGTAAAAAGTTAGAAAAACTCAAACTGCAGGGGTGACACTGTCGTGTGGCCTAGTCATGTGCCTCACACGGCTGAGACACACACCTGTGTCTCAGGCCGTGTAACATTCGAAATAGGGACACATAACCTTGGCCTAGTAGGTGTCCATGCCCGTAACTCTCTAACTTGGGTCACACGGCAAAGCCACGCTCGTGTGTCAAGACATGTAACTTTTGAGATGGCCTCTTACACCCGTGTGTCAAGCCGTGTGCTAGGCTGTGTAACTACCTGACTTGCAACCTTTAAAACTTATAGGGGAAACATGGCCGTGTCACATGGCCATGTGTCACACACGGACTTAGACACACTTCCGTGTCTTAGGCCATGTGGACAAGAAAATGGCCAAAATCAATCCATTTCTTTCACCCATTCAAACATGAACCTACAGGTAACTTGCATATTTAAACATGTAACACCCCTCACCGAATCTGGCGTCGGGACAAGGTTTGAGGTGGTACCAGACTTAACTCAAGCATATGCATATAAATCCAGACATAAAATTTCTTTTAACTTGAAACTTTTAGTTCACATGCTTTTGTCTTAATACTTTCTTAAGAACCTTGATAATGGTACAGCCCGTTGTGCCTTGCTACGGTGTATACACTGTGGCCAATATGTTTAATGCCCAAGTGGACACAATCGAAGCACATCTACCCATGGGGCAACGTGGGCCGTCGTGTACCAACCCCACTGTGTAGACACAATGGCATTTTCCCATGTGCTTGGCTATCCCCTTTTTTACTTCTTATGCTTAATGGTACAAATACAAAATAAAACTAATTATACCTTGTAAATGATCTGATAAAACTTATTCCACGGAAACCTCACTTCATTGTGTCATACATGCAAGGTTATTTCCCATCTAGTATTTATGGGTTTCCATATTATTGTAATTCATTCAAATTTGGCTCGTTTTGGTAACTCATTGCCAATTAAGCAACCCATCATAAAGAGTATAAACATGCTATTTTAGGTCTTAGCCTACTTTGAAAAAATAGAAATGACTATTCTATTCCATTCTTCTCCAACTTGGAATCGTTCACAACATTCTTTTTATTTTTCAATTTTATTAAATATAATTGATATTGCATATAATATAATAGAAATAAAAAATACGGGTTCGATTCATCTTTTTTAGATAGTTTTTCGTTGCCTTCATTTGGCAAATCAAATTAAAAAATATAACAAAATACTCAAACCCTATACATGCCATTGAATAAATAGAAATGTCTTTATCCAAACGGGCTAGATGATAGTGTGCTGGACTTTCCTACCGTCTTCCAATCCTCCAAGTTCTTGAGCTCTGAAAAAAATAGGGAAAAGAGAGGGGTAAGCATATTACATGCTTAGTAAGCTTGAATAACCGGAAGGTAACTTACCAATTTTTAGCATACATCCATAATAGATAAAGAAACCAACAAGTAAGACATGGTTCCTATCACATGCACTCAACCAAAGAGTTAGTCACACGCAATGCACCATATAAATTATCGTAGATGAGCTCATCATTTACAATCATTTTTTACACGTATTTCATGTTAATCACGTTGAGGTCTACAAAATCTTGATGGAATATTCATTAACGTCAATTCATAAGGATGATTATATCAGGTGTGCACTCCCCGAACCTCGCATTTTATGGCAGGATACCAGTCCAGGCTAAATCCCCCATATCGTAAACTCATAAGGTGATGTCATGATTAGCAGCCCAGGCTAAATCCCTTATTTTACAACACCTTTACTGAGCTCAGATCTAAATACCAGTCCGGCTAAATTCAGATCCCGATCGATTACCCGTAGGGCTAAATCCAGAATGCACATGTATTCTTCGGGAGGCATAATCATCCAAAGGAACACCCATTTGGGCTAGATCTTTTCATAATCGAGATCTACGGATTACCCGTCCGGGCTAAACCCTTACTAACACATGCAGGATCTCACATCACATGTTAATTAGGGTTATCCATCGAATTCCTTTTTAACCTCAACGAGACATTTTCAACAATCATTATCAAAGATACTTTCATGTATTTCTATGCCATCAACCATGCAAACATCTACATTTATAAATCATATAATTAGGCATATTAGGAGTTCACCTAAGTTATCCGAAACTTACTTGGGCAATCATTTCGGAGCGGTGTTTTGGTTATTTCAAACCTTTCGCTTTCCTCGATCGACCTCTGAATTTTTCTTGGGATCTATTAAACAAAATTAATCATTACACTCTACATTATACATTTCAAGTCTAAATTCCACCCCCGGCCAACTGACCGTTTTGCTCCTAACATTTCCTCTTTTTACATTTAGTCCCTAGGCTCTATAATGAAACTGAATTCTATCTTACCCAATCCTAGTTGAACACTTTTCCTCTTATGACCCACATTCCCATTTTTTCTCATTTCTACCACACATTTACAATTTTGCAAATAGTTCCTATAGGGTTTTTCATGAAAATCACCTAGGAAAAGATGTTTAATACACATTCATCTTTGATTTCCTCCATAATCCATCAAATACAAGTAACTCATGCATGGTTAAATTTTTAAACATGAACCCTAGCATGAAATATGGGTAGAAATGGAGAAAGCAAGCTACTGGGATTTAAAAATACAAAGAGCACTAAAAAGTGGGGCTTGGGAGCACTAACTATTGAGCTTGAAATGTGGAAAACCCTGGCTTATGGAGCTCTAGGAATTTTGACAGCTATGGGGAAGAAGATGGCTGATTTTGGCTTTCTGTTTCCCATTCTATTTCATTAAATGCCAATGACCAAAATGCCCTTGAGCCTTTTCTTTAAAATTTCATCTATGCAAGCCCATTTTTGTGCAAAAACTTAGAAATTGGGAAATTACTCTCCAAGACCTTCTAATTTATAATCTAAAGCAATTTCATACAAATTGCTTCTAGAATTCAAGTTTTAAAATTTATTCAATTTAGTCCCTAATTTTCATTGGACACCTTACTCAAAGAATTTCTTCATGAAACTTTAACACATGCATATTCTCATATTTTAGGCCTCATAATAATCATAAAATAGATTTTTTTATGTCGAATTTGTTGTCCAAAACCACTATTCTGACTAGGCCCTGTTTCGGGATGTTACATTTGTCCCCCTTAGGGACTTTCATCCTCAAAAGTCTTACTAGTAAACAGATTTGGATATTGGCTTCTCATGGTTTCTTCCGGCTCCCATGTAGCTCTTCCACACCATGTTGATGCCATAAAACTTTTACTAAAGCTACATCTTTATTCCTCAATTGTTTAATCTCATGAGCTAAAATATTAACCGGTTCCTCTCCATAGGTCATGTCCGGTCGAATTGCAACCTCAGTCAGCGAAATCACATGAGAGGGGTCTGATCGGTATCGCCTTAACATAGATACATGGAACACATCATGAATCTTTTCTAGTTTGGGTGGCAATGCTAAACGATAGCCTAATGGTCCAACTCTTTAGGTGATCTCATACGGTCTGATAAATCGCGGACTCAGTTTGCCTTTCCAACCAAATCTCAACACCCTTTTCCATGGAGATACTTTCAAGAATACTCTATCTCCAACTTGGAACTCCATTTCCTTTCTTTTAGATTAGCATATGACTTTTGCCTATCCGATGCCGCTTTTAGACAATTTCATATCACTTTAACTTTCTCTTCAGTTTCTTTAATTAGATTAACTCCATGAATCTAACTTTCCTTAAGTTCTATCCAGTACAATGGAGTACGGCACTTCCTGCCATACAAGTCCTCATAAGGTGCCATCTTCAAACTTGTTGAAAACTATTGCTGTAGGCAAATTCTACAATGGCAAATATTTTCCCAGCTACCCTGAAATTCGAGGATGCACAACGCAACATGTCCTTGAGAATCTGAATCATCCGCTCAGACTGACCATCGGTCTGAGGGTGAAAAGCTGTACTAAAGCTCAACTTCGTACCCAAAGCTTCTTGTAATTTCTTCCAGAATCTTGAAGTGAACCACGGGTCTCTGTCTGAAATAATCGACAGTGGTACTCCGTACAATCTTACTATCTCAGAAATGTACAAGTCGGCCAATCTATCAAAGAAATAATTTTTCCTTACAGGAATAAAATGAGCTACCTTTGTCAATTTATCCACTATGACCCATATGGCATCTTTCTTTTTCGAAGTTAATGGCAATCTTGTCACGAAATCCATGGTAACTTTGTCCCACTTCCATTCGGGGACCATCACATGCTGTAACAACCCTGAAGGTACTTGATGTTTAGCTTTAACTTGCAAACATACCAGGCATTTTGATACGAATTTGGAAATATCTCTTTTCATGCCGTTCTACCAGTACATTTCTTCAAACCGTTGTACATCTTGGTACTTCCCGGGTGAATTGACAAACGGTTGTCATGTGCTTCTTGCAAAATCTTCTGAATAAGCTCATTGTCCTGGGTACACAAACCCTATCCTTGAACATCAAACATCCATCAGAATAAATTTGAAAATCTGATTCAATACCTGACTCACATTGAGTCCTTTTTGCTTGCAAGTCATCATCATTAATTTGCGTATTGAAGATTTTTTGAAGGAATGTTGGCTTAGCCTCTAACTCTGCCAAGACTGAACCATCATCAAGTAATGCCAAACGAGCATCCATGGCTCTTAAAGCAAAAAAGGATTTTCTACTCAACGCATCGGTAACCACATTCGCCTTTCCCGGGTGATAGTCAATGATCAGATCATGATCCTTAATTAATTCTAACCATCTCTACTGTCTCAGATTTAATTCTTTTTGAGTCATCAAATACTTTAAACTCTTGTGGTCTGTGAATATGTGGCAAGCCTCACCATATAAATAATGCCTCCAAATCTTCAAAGCAAAAACGATGGCGGCAAGCTCTAAGTCGTGTGTCAAATAGTTCTTCCCGTGTGGCTTCAATTTTCGTGAAGCATAGGCTACTGCTTTGCCATCTTGCATAAGTACACAGCCCAATCCTTTTAAGGATGCATCACTGTAGACCACAAACTCTTTCCTAGACTCAAGTAATACTAAAACAGGAGCTTGGTCAACAATGTTTTTAACTTCTCAAAACTTTGCTGACACTTTTCCGTCCATTCAAACTTAATGTCTTTCTGTAGCAACCTCATCATTGGAGTCGCTATCATGGAGATTCCTTTTACAAACCTTCGATAGTAACCGGCTAAGCCCAAAAAACTTCTAACCTTGGTTACATTCTTAGGTGGTTTCCAATTGACAATAGCAGAGATCTTACTTGGATCAACTCGGATGCCTTCATCCGAAAAAATATGACCAAAAAATCCAATTTCTTCGAGCCAAAACTCACTCTTGCTAAACTTAGCTTACAGTTCATTTTCTCGCAAAGTCTGCAACACAATTCTCAAGTGCTTTGCATGCTCTGTCTCATCTTTGGAGTAAATCAAGATGTCGTCAATGAACACAACGACAAACTTATCCAAATATGGCTAAAAGATCCTATTCATTAGATCCATAAACATGGCCGGTGCATTCGTCAGCCCAAACAGCATGACAAGAAACTCATAATGGCCGTACCTCATCTTGAAAGCTGTCATGGGTACATTCGAGTCTTTAACTCGCAACTGATAATAGCCAGACCTCAAGTCTATCTTGGAGAACATAGTGGCTCCTTTCAACTGGTCAAACAAATCATCGATCCTTGGAAAAGGATACTTATTCTTGATAGTTACCTTGTTCAGTTGCCAGTAATCTATACATAGCCTCACCGAACCATCTTTCTTCTTAACAAATAGTACAGGAGCACCCAAGGTGAAAAACTCGATCCTGCAAATCCTTTATCCGTCAGCTTTTGCAACTGTGCTTTTAACTCCTTCAATTCGATTAGCGCTATTCTGTACGAAGCAATAGAAATAGATTTTCCCTGGTACCAACTCAATCCCAAACTCTATCTCCCTTTTAGGAGGTAATGCGGGTAATTCTTCTGGAAACACTTCTGGATACTCACATACTATTGGCACAGACTCAATCTTCAACTCTATTTCCTTAGTGTTCAGTACAAATGCAAGATAGGCTTCATATCCTTTCCTCATATATCCCTGAGCAACCATTACCGTGATTACAACTGGCGGCGAACCCAATTCTCTTGAATCCACCCGAAGCATCCCACCATCTGGGTATTTCAATTTAATATACTTACTAACACAATTTACAATTACATCATGAAGGGCTAACCAATCCATACCAAGTATTACATCAAATTCCTCAAATGGTAATAACATAAGGTTTGCCGGAAAGTAATAACCCTAAATCGTCAAAAGACAATTCTTACAGACTTTATCAACCAGGACTAATTTGCCTAGTGGGTTCGAAACTCTAATGATAAATTTTGTAGGTTCAATGGGTATCTTCATACTAGACACCAATCTCATGCAAATATATGAATGCATCAACCCCAGGTCAATTAAAGTAATAACACATGTATTAAAAAGAGAAAAAGTACCCGTGATAACATCAGGAGCAGAGGCTTCATCTCGAACACGTATCGATTACGTTTTTGTTGGGCCTTGAACCTTTGGCTTTGCAGTGTCTTTAGTCTCAACTCGACTGCCACTAGCACTCCCAGGGTATCTCGGAGGTCTACCCCATGGAATGGGAGTACTCAACTTTGGGCTACTTCCACTCCTTTTTTCCACTCGCTCTGGCAGTCTCTGAGAAAGTGGTCAAGAGAACCACATCTGAAACATGCGCCGCTCTTCATTTGCCATTCTCCGAAGTGAAATTTGTTGCAACTCTTACACTTCGACTTTTGATCATCTACACTCCCCACACTAGTTACCATCGGGGAGGAAGACTTCTGACTTCGTCGTTTAGAGCTTCTCTTCCTACCTGAATATCCTACCGATGAAGTAGAGCATTCATGCTGGCTCCTTGCTTTCTTCATGGAAAACAATAGTGTTTTACCACTGGTCCTCTTGCTCGCAACTCGAGCCTCTCTCTTTGCTTGCTTTCTTTCGTTATTAAGCTCCTCGGCCTTCTTGGCCCGATCAGACAATATGACAAACTCCTGTATTTCAAGGATTCCGATCAACAACTTGATTTCCTCATTCAAACCTTCCTCAAAGCGCTTACACATTTCCGACTCAGTTTGGACCCATTCAGTTGCGTATTAACTTAGCCTTACAAATTCTCTCTCGTATTCCGCTACAGTCTTGTTCCCTTGTTTGAGTTCCAGGAACTCCTTTCGCTTTGAGTCTAAAAACTGTTGGCTAATGTTTTCTTCCGAAACTCTAATTGGAAGAAATCCGAAGTGATATTTTTCTTTGGCACTACCGAGGATACAGTCTTCCACCAATGATATGCAATATCCTTCAAGAGGGATATGGCACACTTTAAACATTCCTCGGGCATGCGCGGCAATTCATCTAACACCCGTGTGGTATTTTCGAGCCAGAACTCGGCTCTTTCAGCATCATCCTCAATTTTGGCTCTAAATTATTCAGCCCTATACTTTTTAAGCTTATCTACGGGGGCCTTACCGATTCTTACCAATGCCATACCTCGTGGCATATCCTCATTAGGTTCGTTAGGGGGTGGGGGAGGTCTTGGTATGTTGGGGCGATTCCTTAGATAATCCTCAAACAATTCATCCATCATATCAAAGAAGGCAGCTCAGGCCTCTTCCTAGCCATTGAACATAAGCCTTCTACTACGACTAGACACAGCTCGTTGTACGGAAGTTGGAGCATGGCTCTCGGCTCCCTCGGACTCATCTTGTGCTTGATTGGAAAAAATTTACTATATTCAAAACAATTTAAATAGTTAGGAGATGTCACACTAACAGTATTCGAATAATGGCGTGTATAGTAAACCTTAATGTCCTCTATGGTTGTCCTAGAATCGACTAAACTGTAGCTCTGATACCACTCAATGTAACATCCCTCGCCGAAATCTGACGCCGGGACAGGGTTTAAGGTGCTACCAGACTTAACTCAAGCATAAGCATATAAATACGGACCATAAAATTTCTTTTAACTTGAAACTTTTCATTCACATGCTTTATGTCCCTTGAACAGGCTCACGAGGCCCAAAACATACATTAGAAATGGCTCGGGACTAAACTGAGAACTTAAGAAAAGCTTGGGAAATCCATGCCTTAGGGCTCCACATGCCCGTGTGGGTATAGACCGTGTGGTCACACACGCCTATGTGGCTTGGGACATACCCGTACCTTAAGCCGGTGTGCAACATTGACTTCTCAACACGGCCTCAGCACACGTCCGTGTGGGCTACTCGTGTTCAATACTGTCTTTTAAGCACGGTTAAGGCACACACCCATCTAGCCTCCTCGTGTACTACATCGACCTAAAATTTTAAGTGCAGGGGACACACGGCCATAGCACACACCCATGGGAGTGAGTCGTGTGTCACACACGGCCTAGACACACGCCCATGTGTCCAACCATGTAGACCCTAACAAGCTATTTCCCTAGCCTTTTGGTCACCCCTTTTTACTTCTTATGCTTAATGGTTACCAAATACAAAATAAATCATAATTCTACCCTTGTAAATGATCTTGATAAAACTTATTGCATGGAAACCTCATTTCATTGGTGTCATACATGCAAGGTTATTTCCCATCTAGTATTTATGGGTTTCCATATTATTGTAATTCATTCAAAATTTGGCTCATTTGGTAACTCATTGCCAATTATAGCAACCCATCATATAAGAGTATAAACATGCATGGATTTTTAGGTCTTAGCTTACTTTGATTAAGCCAATTCCAATGGCTAAATACAAAAAGATAGATACATCTTTCCATGCCTTCATTTGGATATCAAATGACATACATCTTTACATGCCTTCATTTGGAAATCAAATGACACATAACAAAATACTCAAAAACCTACACATGCCATTGAACAAAATAGAAATGTCTTTATACCAAAGCTGGGCTACATGATAGTGTGCTGACTTTCCTACCGTCTTCCAATCCTCACAAGTTCTTGAGCTATAAAAAAATAGGGAAAAGAGGGGTAAGCATTTACATGTTTAGTAAGCTAGAATAACCGAAAGGTAAACTTACCTAGTAATTAGCATACATCCATAATAGATAAAGAAACCAACAAGTAAGACATAGTTCCCTATCGCATGCACTCAACCAAAGAGTTAGTCACACAACAATGCACCATATAAATTATCATAGATGAGCTCATCATTTAAAAATTCATTTTGTAAACGTATTTCATGTTAATCCCGTTGAGTGTCTAGGAAATCTCGGTGGAATATTCATTAACCGTCAATTCATACGGATGATTATATTAGGTGTGCACTCCCACGAACCTCACATTTTATGGCAAGATTACCAGTCCAAGCTAAATCCCCCATATCATAAACTCATAAGGTGATGTCGAGATTACCAGTCCAGGCTAAATCCCTTATTTTAATAAACACCTTTACTGAACTCAGATCTGAATTACCAGTCCAGGCTAAATTCAGACCTCAATCAGATTACCTATCTGGGCTAAATCCAGAAATTATTTAGGAAGCTTAATCATCCAAAGGAACACCCATCCAGGCTAGATCCTTTTCATAATCAAGATCTATGAATTACTCTTCTGGGCTAAACCCTTACTGCAACACATGCAGGATCTCAATTCATATGTTAATTATGGGTATCCATCGAATTCCCTTTTTAACCTCAACCGAGACATTTTCAACAAATCATTAACAAAGATACATTTCTTGTATTTCTATGCCATCAACCAATGCAAACATCATACATTCATAAATCATATAATTAGGCATATTAAGAGTTCACCTTAAGTTATCCGAACTTACCTGGCAATCATTTCGGAGCGGTGTTTTGGTTATTTCAAAACCTTTCGCTTTCCTCGATCGACCTCTGAAATTTTTTCCTTGGGATCTATTACAACAAAATTAAATCATTAACACTCTACATTATACATTTCAAGTCTAAATTCCACCCCCGGTCCAACTGACCGTTTTGCTCCTAACATTTCCCCTTTTTACGATTTAGTCCCTAGGCTCGTATAATGGAACACATGGAATTTCTATCTTACCCAAGCCTAGTTGAACACTTTCCCTCTTATGACAGCCCACATTTCCCATTATTTTCTCATTTCTACCACACATTTTACAACTTTTGCAAAATAGTCCCTATAAGGGTTTTTCATGAAAAATAACCTAGGAAAAGATGTTTATTACACATTCATCTTTCATTTCCCTCCATAATCCATCAAAATACAACTCATGCATGGGTAAATTTTAAACATGAACCCTAGCATGAAATATGGGTAAAAATGGAGAGAGCAAGCTATCGGGATTTCCAAAATACAAAGAGCACTAAAAACGGGGCTTGGGAGCACTTACTATTAAGCTTGAAATGTGGTGAACCCTAGCTTATGGAGCTCTAGGAATTTCGGCAGCTATGGGGAAGAAGATGGCTGATTTTGGCTTTCTTTTTCCCATTTTATTTCATTAAAATGCCAAATAACCAAAATGCCCTTAAGCATTTTCTTTAAAATTTTATCCATGCAAACCCATTTTTGTCCAAAAACTTAGAAATTGGCCAAATTGCTCTCCAAGACCTTCTAATTTATAATCTAAAGCAATTTCATACAAATTTCTTCTAGAATTCAAGTTTTAAAATTTATTCAATTTAGTCCCTAATTTCCAATTGGACACCTTACTCAAAGAATTTCTTCATGAAACTTTAACATATGCATATTCTCATATTCTAGGCCTCATAGTAATCATAATATAAATATTTTGATGTCAGATTTGTGGTCCCGAAACCACTATTCTATCTAGGCCCTATTTTGGGATGTTACAAACCAAGACCTCAAAAACATGTCCAAATTATGCATAATAAGACCAATTCAATAGACTATTTAACCATCCAACCAATATGCCATATAGGCACCTTAAACACATACATCAACTGTGCATACTTGACCATTCATCAACCGTTCACAACTAACTTATTTCCATTCCAAAAGACACCACAATTGACACACATCAAACTTCATCATCACATAACAAATTGGTCATTCAAAACATGCAACAACTTAGCCATATCAACACCAACCATCAATGCTTTAAAGTTACCACAAGTTCAAAGAAACATTTACATGCCATAACATCAACTAGAAATTAAACAAAAGTTCACCTATACATGCTATTATACCTTGACCAAAACATCAAAATCTACCAATATAATCCCTAAGTAGTGTGATAAATCTCCGACGAGCTTCCAAACCAATTGAGTTTTTGATAATCTATAAAACATAGGAAAGAAAACCATATAAGCATATAGTGCTTAATAAGTTTGTAAAACATAAAACATAACTTACCATTTCATTACATAACATTAAAATTTAGGCATATTGCAATCCAACCATAAGCTTGGCACAAGCCTAAGCACCAATAACAACACATGTTAGCATATTCAAACATAATCAACATGAATTTAACATAGGCATGAACATAACTCATTTGAATTCATCATCGTCCTTAACATCACATCCTTTCAATATAACTCACCATTTCAATTCTTTTCATAAATGCATATCATGGTTCATATTGAACATTTTCACTCCTTTCCTTTTTATGCTCGTTGAATCGTTTAGAATACCAACGGATACGCGGGATAGCCCACAGGAAGTGTGCTAAACATATAACCGTAACCTTTCCTTTCATTTACATCATTGCTCACACGAGTTATGAAATGGGCCTACTCACACGAGCTGTGGGTTAAAATGCAAGCTACACGATGCTGCTCACACGAGCTGTGGAGTATTCACAACAAATGTAGGACCTCAGCCATTGGTAGGACATTCAAGACCAGCACCCGAAGCATGAAAATCCTAATGACATGTCATTTGTATCTCACAAATTCCTAAGATTCAAACGGGGCTCGATAAAAAACATCATGGCATCATTGGATTTTCACCATTCGATTTACATAACATTTAACGTATTAACATATCATTTATAATAACATTTAAAGCAGTATTTAATCATATGAACTTACCTCGGCGATTAAGATGTAGAAACAGAGTC
The DNA here is from genome assembly GCF_007990345.1 of Gossypium hirsutum. Classification (NCBI taxonomy): domain Eukaryota; kingdom Viridiplantae; phylum Streptophyta; class Magnoliopsida; order Malvales; family Malvaceae; genus Gossypium; species Gossypium hirsutum. The sequence continues at coordinate 61,596,941 of NC_053425.1, read as the reverse complement.
GACTAATCCGAAGCTTTAACTTTACCCTGATCTAAATCCGAACGAGGTCATCTTGATCTAAATAGGTAAATTCAATGTATTTAATACACATACTATTCAATTTAATCCAAAATTCAAACTTTTAAAAATTTTACATTTTTGCCCGTAATATTTTAATTTCTTTACAATTTAGTCCTTAAGCTCATAAATGGAAATTTATGCAATTTCATCCCTAACCCACGCTAGCTGAATTTATTATGAACACATATCAACTCATACAAATCATTATTTCACAATTTCACCATGTACTTTTACCATTTTTACAAATAAGTTCCTAATTAACATTTTCATCAAAAATTACCTTACAAAACTTGTCTATTTATTAACAAGGACTCACAATCCTTCATCTGACTTCATAAATCATGCAAACATGTTCATGACAAAACCCTAATCCTTTAAAAATGCTGCAAATTAGTCTCTGGGCTAGCTAGATTAAGCTACAACGATAACGAAAACATAAAAATAATTATAAACAAAATAAAAAATCATACCATGCAAGTGGAGGAGTCTAGCCGAATGCTCAACCTTCAAAATGGTGTTTTTCTACCCCATCTTCGGTGGAACACACTAACTAAGAAGATGATGCTTTGTTTTTACATATTTTACCTTATTTATTTATTAATTTACCTTATTAACCTTTAACTAATCACTTAAATTCATCTAATTTATGTCCATAAAAGCCACTTATATTATAAATTGTCTAATTACAATTTAAGTCCACTTACAATTAAATTCCATAACCAGTAGATACTTTTAGCTAGTAGAACTCCACTTTTACACTTTCTCGATTTAGTCCTTTCTACTTAATTAAACATGCAAACATCAAAATTTCTTAACAAATTTTGATACGACACAACTAACATACCATAAACCTTAAAATAGTAATAAAATAAATATTTTCTTATTAAATTTGTGGTCCCAAAACTACTGCTCTGATTTCACTAAAAATATGTTGTTACAGTTTCCATGGTTCTATTTCTAGAGAATAAATGAAAAACAAAATTACATAATTTTCCACCACAAGGCAGTCATTGGGTCTTCAATCACTATCGCTCCATCTTCTCATCGTCATGTACTCTTTTAGAAAAAAATTACATTTAAGTCCTACGTTTGTTTCCGGCCCACAAAAATTTTATGAATTAAAAAAAATCATACATGGAGATGATATTCCATGATTTATTTCCTAAGAACCACAACCTTGGAAAAAAAATAAAAAATATATAATATTACATCCATTCCCATAAATAACTCCAAACATGCATAAGATTTAAAGAATGTTATTTTTTGTGTAATCGAATTATTCAAGAAGAAGAGAAATCTATTTTGATTTCTTGTTTATACTTAAAGATAGAGCACAAGTTAGCTTTGATACCAATTGTAGGAAAATTGGGTTCGAAAAACGTAGCGAAAAATAGGTTCAAGGGAAAACCAAGTTTTAATTTTTTTTCCAAAAACAATAACTTGGTTCTAATATCTAAAGTACTGAACACTTAATTAAACTTCATCAAGGATAAATGCTTCGACCGAATAATCTTCTTCACTATCATCAAGCTCATGTCTTCATAGTGTGGGCTTGTTTTGAATCCGAAAATTTTTCACAAAATTACCAATAGGGTAATTTTAGAATTTCTCTAAACTTCTAGGCCAAGTTGTAAATAAGAAAAATATCTCTAAAAATCTTCTAAAATAATTTCTTCAAATATTTTTCTTTGTACAACTTTCTCTTGAACTCAAGTTTGTAAAAAATAATGACTTAAGGCATTCTTTATATAGGGAGAGTTTAGAGAGTTCAACTAAGATCAAACTTAATCACTTTAACATTAAATTAATATAATACTTATCAAAATAAATATTAGATTAAATTTATTAAAATATTATTATTTTTGGAATATTAATCTAAAACCAAATTATCCAGTGGAGTCCCAATAGTAGTCTGATTTTTCAACTACTCAATCACTGAAGAACCACCGCTCCCAACAATCCGTCAGCCATCGGAATGTCGCAATCATAGCCACAAACACCATCAAGCCTAGTGGTGTCATAACATGCACGACACCCTCAGGGCATCCTGAGTCATTTCGACCTAGGACAGTGGCAACTTGACCTGTCAGATCAAGCCATCGGTTGGACCGTCAGCCCGGTTTCACATACCGAACCCGATTCGACTAGTTTTGGATCTTGATCTCGATTTTTGGTTTTCAGTTCCAATTTTTTATCTCAAGTCCAATTTTCAAGTTCAATTATCCATTGGGTCAATTGTCTGACTTGAAATTTAATTTCCAAAAATATCATATTTATTTTAATTAATTTAATTTTGCTATATAAAATTTTTTTCCCAAAAATCACTGAGATCTTCCAAAATTAATTTTTTAAGAAAATTATTTACTCAAATTCTCTAGTTAAACGATCCTCAAAATCACCTAATTTTATTCTGCATCGAATAAATTGACTCAATTAAATTATTTCAAAAGTCATAGAATTTTCTTCTGATTCAAGTGCAGTCTAATTGAGCTTTTATTGAACTAGCAGAAGGACCAATCGTACATATACAATTAGGCTCTAGTAATTGCAATTATGTTCAAAAGCATCATTCCAATAATTCGTAATTTACTTAATCATGGAGTTAGTCCACAAAAAGTATCATGATTAAAAACTCCTTATTGTGTACTCTTTACTAAAGCAATTCATCCAACTGCTCTTTCCTATAACCTCTTCATGTGTGTGTTACCCTCATAAGATATTCTTGATTCCTTTGAGTTAAATCCATTCACTCAATACAATCATATTTTATCTCATTGTCACTATTGAGTCTTCTTAATAATTAATATGATCAATGTTAACAAATAACTGTGATAAATTGCTCATTTGAGAACAAGCAACTTGTGGTTACGTTCCATATTTATCTATCCACACAATGTTAATGAGAAGATATCGTTAGCTTTTTAATCGAGCTATGAATTTCATTGTTTCTAGTAAAGCCATGTCATACAAAAATCATGTACTCAACATACCAGCTATGGGTTTGATCATCTTTAGAGCATAAGCCTCCACATATATCAAAGCATATGAGTTAAATATGTATGGTCAGTGACTACCTCGGGATTTAGGTAAATCACACCATGAACATCACAAGTGACTTAATTCAAAAACAGATTCAAAATTAATTTAACTTGGGTCTATTATAATGTATCATTCTTTCAATTAATACACCTATGTCTCTATCTGTGGAGTCAACTACTTTGACAGCCAAGACTAGCCATCTCCCCAATTGGAATTGTAGACGATATAATAATCCTTCTAAGTATTTGAATCAAATGCTCACTTTGATTATTTTACGGGATTATGCACTCATTTAGATTATCTACTGAAGTAAGTTGCCTTTCTCGTAATCTAAACGTTCTTACAATGCTACTTACCATCAGTTTGAACTTAGACAATGAATGAGCTAATATTTATTTGTCACAATTTCGCTATGTATGCAAAACATGAAAGAAAGAAACACAAAAGATAAAGTATTGAAGTGTGAAATTAACTTTTTTTATTTATCTATCGTTCAAACACATAGAAAACAATTACATTTTTACTACAATATAGACACATTTTCCAACAATTCCATCAACTAATATAACATGTCCAGAAAAAAATTTGATAATTGAAACTCACATTTGCTAAGCTTCTTATACAAATGCTTTTCATGCAACATTTGCAACACAATTTTCAAATTCTTATCATGGTCTTCTTCTGATTTTGAATATATTAGGATATCATTAATAGTTACTACCATGAACCGATCCAAATATGACTGAAAAATGTTGTCATGAGAACTATGGATGTGACAAGAGCAATTGTTTGCCCAAATGGCATCACAAAAAATTCATAATGACCATACTACGTATGGAACGTTATTTTTAGCATGTTACCATTTTTCACCCTTAATTGATAATTGTAAGATCTCAAATCAATTTTTAAAAAATACTAGGGTACCTTTCTATAACACCCCTAACCCGTGTCCGTCGTTGAAATAAGAAAATAAGGCATTACAAAACAAAAGCACAATTCTAAACAATTATATATATACATGAACGAGTCTCAAAAATCAGTCAAAATTTATTTATAGTGAACTAGCACAACTCTTAAATTTGAAGCATTTCATATCATACTTATATATTCAGTCATATCATTCATATGCAATAATATGAAATATAACATTCAAATGATTATTCAACTATTATAATACATGAGTATACATGACTTTTCATATTAACTAATAATATCATTACTCAACTCAAACTCTAGCATCATTTAAATATCTAATATTAATTAAATTCATACCCAAAATCACATGTCAATACATTATTCAAACAAATATCTTTATATACATTTACAGAGTGACTAACCTACTTAGTGCCGAATGTCCAATTCAAAACAACCACATAAGTCACATAATAAAGCCGAACATTTATGCATGCTAATACCATGTAATAATTCACTTAAGAAATTAACTTTTATGACCTAAATGAATGTTTTTTCATGGTAATCGAATACATATAACTAAGTACATATATTTCATACCTATCAACGAACATAGACCACAACCAATTTCCCAATCATTTTTTTCCAATCATTTTGTCTTACAACATATAATTCAAATAATACATCATGTTTATTCACAAGTGTCGAATCATAAGTAGCTCAAAAATATTATCCATAACTTCCACTTCGTAACCGAATGCCATTACTTCAATCATAGTCATTTATCTAATATACATATATTTTCAAAACATGAATCTCCTACACCGTATATTGAACATATCAAGACAAACTTATATCATGTTCGGACATAATCAACCAACCTTTAATGCTAAAACGCATATAACATATCGACTAAATACAACAACCAAAATTCAAATAATATTTTATCTGTGCATACCATAACCAAATCAACCCAATGCATATATCCAAATCACCAAGCAACATCGGTGCTCAAATAGATATCACAAGTATCATTCGACCATGACACATCGCACAATAACCAAAAGAACTTAAACCATAGTTCAACAAAACCAAATTTAAGCTTGGAAGTTAAGCCATTTTCGCATGGCCTTTATACATACACTTTTCAAAATAAACCAACTCCAAAGATAGCTTATACATGCCATAGATTTGATAGTTCACTTATAAAGGTACCAAAAACAGTCAATAGTGTGATAGGCTTTGCTCACAATCCCCAAGCTCGTAACTTGAAATCCAAAAAAATTCTATAAAATAGAGTAAACATGAACACACAGAGTAAGCTATCATAGATTAGTAAGTCAAAAGAAAATAAACAATTCAATAATAAAGTCAACTCATATTAACTAAACGAATTACATTAACATTACCATGCTTGACCTCAAACCTACAAATTCCATAATTAATACATTTTCATTGACAATTACCCACCTTGGTCGAATGTTCACATAGTCATTTTAACATATTATTAATCAACTTCCAAACCAAATAGTCGTAATAAAATATACATACATTTACTCATATATGCAAGCTCAAGAATCATAGTATAACATCACACATATATATATTACCTATATGGCCGAATATACCAAATCATATATGCACATATTTAAGAAACATTTCAATGATACACTAGTTATTCATTCACAAGCTGAATACACATACCACATACATATATATTCTTCATTTGCATCATACATGATTTAGAACAAATATTCAAAGTACTTACTTACCTTATCTCAAGTAGGTATCAAGTTAATTCATACCTGGCCATTTAACTCGTTTTACACTTTTGAACACAACTTATCTTTGCCCGATGAACCATTCAGAATTGGATAGGACACTCGGATAATCACACATATCGTACAATGCCAATGTCCCAAACGTGGTCTTACATGTAGCCACATATCGATGCCACTGTCCCAGACAGGGTCTTACTCGCACACATATATCGGAGTCACATATCGATGTCATGGTCTTAGTCGCACACATATATCGGAATCCTATGTCATGACATATGTATCCTAACTATTCCTAAGGTTCATACGGGGCTTTCGGATGTCGTAACTCGGTCGAAACGAATGCATGAACATGGTTGCCAAGCTTATACACATTTGGCAATAGCATATATAAATTCATATTTTTCATTTCAGCATATACTTTCCATTTAATTAAAATTAAGTACGTCTATTTGCTTATAAACTTACCTCGGACAATGTAAAATGGAAAAAATCACAAGCTCAAAACAATGGCATAACTCAAAATATTCACCAAAATAAAAAATTCAAGCATGGGTTTACTAGTTCTCGAAGCAATGATCTCAAAAACGTAGAAATTATCAAAACCCAAACAAAAACAGACCTTGATTAAGCTTGAGCAAGTGTCGAACCCTAACCTTTTTTTCTATTTTATTTTATTTAAGTTTGGTGGTTAAAGATGATAATATAAAGACATATTATAAGCTTTTTATGTTTTATTGTACATATAATAACATTTTAATTAATTACTATTATACCCTTTATAATTAAATAACTAAAACACATAATACAAGGGTACAACCGGCTGTTACCTATTCAAATGGTCTATTTACCACTTTAAGCTTCAATTGAAAAAGCCAATAGCAATTCGGCCCTTTATACGAATAACCATTAAATTTTCATTTTACGCAATTAAGTCCTTTTATTTAATTGGACACTCAAACGATAAAATTAAAGCATGAAAATTTCACAGATATAAATTCACACATAATAAACACAGAAAATAGTTTTAAAATATGTTTTTGACTCGGAATCGTGGTCCCTAAACCACCATTTTGATTAGGGTCTAATTCGGGTTGTTACACTTTCAACTGGTTAAACTGATCATCAATGCACAACAACAAATATATGTTCTTGATTGTTAACTCATTCAGCTACCAATAATTAAAACAAGGTTGTATCAAACTATCTTTCTTTTTAACAAAAAACATTGGATCTCCCCAAGGCGATATACTAGGGTGTATAAAACCTCAGTCCAAGAGATCTTGCAATTCAATTTTCTTCTCTTTAACACCATTGGCGCCATATGGTACGGAGTAATACACATAAAAGCTATACCCAGTTAAACCTCAATTGCAAATTCAACCTCGCTATCAAGAGGTGGTTTTGGCAATTCTTCTAGAAACACTTCTGGGAACTCATATATTATCTGGATCTTGCTTATTTGGCTTTCATTCGAATTCAAGTTAATTACATAAGTTGAATATGCTTCACAACCTTGATTCAAAAGCTTATTAGGTCGAATTGATGAAATGATACGAGTGAATCACTCAATCTTATGCCTTTGACTTCAATAATTTTACCTTCAAGACTTGAACATAGAACTTCTTTTTACGGTATTCCAGAATCACACAATGCTCATTTAACAACTTTATTCCCAAAATTACATTAAAATCATGAAATGACTTGATTAGCAGATCAACTAGAGGAAATTTATTATGGATTTCGAATAAAAACGCACTTGATCAACGAGCACAATTTCTCTTAAAGGACTTGGAACAAATATTGCTATCCTTAACAACTTTTATTTCAATTTTCATACTACAACATTTGTAACACCCCTTACCCATTTTCAACATCGGAACAATTTACGAGGCATTACCGGGCTTAGATCATAAGCAAACATACAAATCGAGTCATAAATTTGCATCCAAATTAAAACCATTTGCATTCAATCATAATGTCTCTAATACGAGCCTACGAGGCCCAAAACATGCTTTAGAAGTGGTTCGGGACTAAACCGATAACTCAGGAAGTTTTTACAAAACTTACAAAATTTTTGCCATAAACAAGGGTCTCACGCCCGTGTGGTTTTGGGACATGCCCATGTTGGTAGACCACGTGGTCACACACGCCCGTGTCCCAAACCCATGTAACTCTCTATTTTGCAATGCATGTACAAATTGAGGTCACACGACCAAGCAACACGCCCGCGTACTAGGCCAAGTGGTTAATTAAATTTTCATAAAATAGGTGCAGACTTCACACGCCCAGGACCCACGCCCGATCCTGAGGTCATGTCCCTCACATGGTTGAGACACACGCCCATGTCACTACCCGTCTACTCAATTCTGAGCATTCTGTTTCTAAAAACTTAGTTGCAGGAGACACATGGCTAAAACACATGCCCATGGGGCAGATCGTGTGTCACACACGGCCTAGACACACGCCTGTGTGTCAACCAGTATGGACAAAATAAAGGCTATTTATCAAGCCTTTTGCCACCCTCATTTACACCTACACTTACACCAATTCAATGGCACAATTCATGGCATAATTTATGCAACCAAAACATCCATAATCATGGCTAGAGCATATCATTTCATTGTCAAAACTTAAATACTTACAACATCATATTCTACCAAACCAAACCATACCAATCTCACAACCACAAGAATCTCTGAGCTTCTTCAAGCAAGGTTTTATTTACGTCTTCTAACATATCAAAATACCAACTTAACCATTCAACTACAAACCAAAGATCCACATTCAACCATTTACTAAGCATTGATAAACCATATCACCAACAAGGCATTGGCACATACATGTATATATATAACATATAAGCTTACAACTAATTCAACCAAAATGAGCCAAGTGATATGGTCAAATGCCACATCAAACCTTTGACAATTACAAGCCAATACATTTGGCCAAATTCATAGTGGCACATATTGTAACACCCCGAACCTGAAACCGACATCGGAGTCGAACACGAGGTGTTAACTGGCTTTAACCCCTTACAAAATTTATTTTCCAGACACTGCCCAATCTGTGTACTAGTCGTTTTAAAAATCATATCTTGAGTTTCGTAACTCGAAAATCAGTTTCGTAATTTTTCCCAGAAACTAGACTCATGTGCCCATCTATGTATTTTTTTCTAGAATTTTTGGTTGGGCCAATTAGTACAGTTTATTAGTCAAAGTCTCCCAAGTTGCAGGGGTCGACTACACTGACCTTTGCCCATTACGACTTGGATATCTCCCTGCACGGGGCTCCAATACTGATGCCGTTTATTTCTATGAAAACTAGACTCAGAGAGGAATCTGTACATATATGGTACGACCCCTAATTATCTCTGGTTAATTTTTAATGAAATTCCAAAGTCGGAGCAGGGAATCCAGAAACCGTTCTGGCCCTGTCCCACAAAAATCTGATTATCTCTTAATATACTGCCCATATGATCTTTTCGTTACTTCCTCATGAAAGCAGACTCATCGAGCTTCGATTACATAATTTATTCATCAATTAATTCCACTCCTACTATTTTTAGTGATTTTTCAATCTCATGACACTGCTGCTGCCAGCATCTGTTACGAAAGTAACTAGGTCCATTTCATGCCTACCCTTGATCCAACTCAATCGAACATTCGTGCCATTTTCGCATGGCTTAAAGTTTACATGCCAAAATTCAAACACAACGTAATAGCTTATACATGCCAAAATGATCTTCTAAGCACACTAAGAAGAAAGTACCAAAACTTGCTATCCGGTGTGATGACTTCGATGACGGCCCGACCCCGCAAAAATAGATGAGTCCAAGCAACCTATAATGGGTGACAAGGAAACACCGGGTGAGTTTATAACTCAGTAAGTCATAAGCAATGCACTACTATACATCAATAACATTATCACAAGAGGAAACAAAATGGAATGAGACAATTTACTCCATCCATACCGAACCATACCATAGTTCCTCCAACCTATCGATTCAATTTCATACCAATTTATGCATTCACAATCCACATACTCATCAATAGGATATTCGAGGCATTTTCATAAATCATTTTATTTTCGTTACAAACATACAACTAAACGGCCTTTCACCCATTCTATGATAATTTTTATGTACGTGACTTCAAGTATATTTGTCACATAGGTTCAACTTACCGAGCTCAACACCAAGTATAAGCATAGCACATATTAGCCATGTACTCAAGACACTTACCCGATCCGCTGTCCGCGATCGACTCAACAGTGTCGCACACATAGTGTCCATAATGATTCACGAATGTATATTGAGCCTGCACACTCAGTGCTATATAATCAACTCGCACACTTAGTGCTACGTAATCAAATCGCACACTTAGTGCTACATAGTCAACCTCGCACACTTAGTGCCGCATTGTCAATTCGCACACTTAGTGCATCATATTCATTTCGCACACTTAGTGCAACATAGTCGAATCGCACACTTAGTGCTGTACAATTTAATCCCGCGCACTTAGCGCCAATCTCATGGTCATAAATGGTTATCCCGCACGTTTAGTGCCGAGATCAACAACTCAATACATCTTACCTCTTTTCTTTCATTCAACAATTTCATCATCACATACGTACACACATATATATATATATGTATATTTATTCATTCCATTCAGCATCAATCCATAACGTTATGACCATTGAAATAATACCAACTACATGCTTAATGACTTACCTCGTGTTGGGTAAGACGGTTCCAACTCGGCTACTCGATAACCTTTTCTTTGCCTTTGCTCGATTCACCTCCTTTAACTCCTTGAGCTAAATCAATAATTTAACTAGTTTAACCACCTTGCTAAATATTTACAATCCAATTTCACATGTATATGTATGTTAGTATATTCGGCCAATAGCCTCATGCAACTACCAAAGCCGAATCAACTAAATATACTTATGAATATATATATATATCATCATCGAAATCACCTAAGCTTAGACATCAATTTTTAATTCCAAGCAAGTTGCCGAATGCAACCTTACTAAATTTCCATGGATTCAATATACCATTACCATGGAATCAACAACCAAAAATTCATAGACAATTTAGGAAAATCACATTACAAATCTCAAATTCAAGCAAAGACCATGGCCGAAATGCATGTATACATGTACAATGTCAACTATAACATCATTTAAACACCTAATTTCATCTCATGAACACTTAATCGAGTTTTCCTAATCTAGCATATTTTCACATCTATTTGTAACATCATGTAAGTCCACATATAACTACATTTCTTAAGTTCCACATCTTAATGCCCATTATAGCCACTCCCCTAGTCTAAATCTAGCAATCGGCAACACCACCTTAGTGTTAGCCGAATACTCATTCTCTTCCTAGTCCTAAGTTCGGCACCTCCAACAAAATAGCTTAACAATTTTCAACTTTTATGCTAACATAACAAGCAACTTAACACATCCATATAACTAGCATGCTAATAGCATCAAGGTATCAACTAGCTTTTATTTTTAAACTCCTTAGCCGAATCCTAACTCTCCAACAACCCCAAATCCAACCATGGAATAGATAGAATCTAGACTCATCACCCCAAAGGTAGGGTAAGCTTCCAAAAATATCATTGAACATACCTTGGTCTAAAGGACCACCTTGGCCGAATCTTGCTTCCTCTTCTTCCTCTAGTTAGAACAATTGCAAAAGAAAGAAAATATGAACACTCCTTCTTCCCTCCTTATTAAGCATTCAAACTCCCTCATTTTTCATGCCACAACATCAAACACTCCCCCTAGGCACAAGCAATGGCCGAATTCCTTCCAAGTTCTTTTCTCCCCTTCTTTTTCTTGGTTTTTCGGCTAGGAGATGGCAAGTATGACACCCATTTTTTTTTGTTCCCTTTTCTATTATTATCCCCATCATTTGTTCACCAAAGAAACATATTAAATTAGAATGAGTGGAGCATCATCACTCCTTGGCCGGCCACCATGAATTTTATGGGCAAATTGACATGCAAAGCCATGCTTCCTCAACCTATTATTAGTTAATCCTTATAATTCATCTATCATCTTTTCTAACTTCGTCAACTAGGTCCTTTTTGAATGAATTCACAATCCTAATGCTAATATTAAGCATTTAATTTCTCATATATTCACTGTCACACAACAATTTATGCAATTAAAACACGAAAATAAATTTTTGGCTCGATAATGTGGTCTCGAAACCACATTCCGACCAGGGTCTAATTTGGGTTGTCACACATATAACAAAATGACCAAGTCCCTATACATGTCATGTACTCAAAATGCTAAATTTCATCTATACCCAAAATGATAGTTTTGATAGTGTGAGGCGAATCTCCGACAATCCCTAATTCGAGCTAGCTTGGTGGCACTATAAAACATGGAAAATAAATGGAGTAAGCTATATAGCTTAGTAAGCTCGTATGTAAGAAATAAGCAAACCTTACCATACATTTAACATTCAAATAATTTAATATAACACAATCTAATTTACCATAATATCATAATCATAATTCATTCCATCACAAACTTACCTCAGATTCATCATTTCACAAATTTAATAGTCGTAAGTTTTAAGCACATACATGAACAGTCTCGTAATAGTTTCATATTCAATTATCATCTTTGGCATACCCAATGAACCACTCGGAATAACAATTTCGGATACTCAGGAAAACTTGAAAATAAAGTGCCACATATGTAGCCATTGCTACCTCTATCTCATAATACATGATTGCTCACTCTTGACCCATCAACGGGCCAACTCACAAAAGCTTTCAGTCAAGACGTGGCTACACGGTGCTGCTCACACAAGCTGTCAAGTAACCGCAACATATGCCGGTATACTCAGCCATCGGTAGGACGTACAGGACCAGCACCCGAATCACATAACATAATACCCTAGTGACATGTCACTTGTATCCTAATCTACTCCTAAGATTCGATTGGGATTTATTGCTTACCAAGACGTCGTCAAACGTGACCGTAGAACTAAACTCGTTCACAAAATCAATCATACAGTTCATGCAATATTAAAGCATTTAAATACAATTATATTAAAGCTTATTTAACATACGAACTTACCTCGGTTACAAAAATGGCTATTACTTCAATTTAGTCCACAACATTGTTCTTTCCCCATTCCAAACTCAAACTTCGTTTTTCTTAATGTATAATATCAAATTTAATTTATTTAATCATCAAATTATTCAATTCAACCCAAAAACACACTATGGTAAAAAAATTACATTTTTCCCCTAAACTTTTGACATTTTACATTTTAGTCCCTAGGCTCGTAAAATGAATTTCATTCGATTTCTTCATTACCCAAGCCTAGTTGAACATTTCAAGCAAACACAATTTATGAAATATCAAAGCATTTAAACTATAATTATAATAATACTTATTGCATACGAACTTACCTCGATTCAAAAATGATGAAATTGTCGATTAATCGAGTACTTTATCTTTTCCCCGATCCAAGTCCGTATTTCTCCTTTCTTGATCTAAATATATTCAAAATTAACTTATTTTATCAACTATTTATTCAATTCAATCCAAAATATACATTAGGGCTATTTTACACATTTTCCCCTAAACTTTCATAATTTTTACAATTTAGTCCTTATTTCATAAAATCACAAATTAATGAAATTCCAAATATACCCATGCTAGCCGAATTACTATTATGGCCCTAGCAGCACATATTTTTCATTTATTTCACATTTTAACTACTAACTTTACTCATTTCTCAATTTAATCCCTATTTTGCATTTTCATTAAAAATCACTGAATAGAATTTTTATATCTATCAAATAACATTTAAAATCTATCATCAATCATCAATGGAAACATTCAAAATCTTTAACAACTTTTCAAATTAGTCCCTGGTTAACTAGTACTAGTTGCAACGGTCTCAAAGACGTAGAAATCATTAAAAACGGGACAAAAGCCATACCTTAATGAGCTAGGAAAGCAATGGCCGAATGAAACCTAACAATGGATTTTTCTCCTTTAAATTTTCAGTCAATGAATCTTTGAAGATGATGACTTTAATCTTTGTTTTATTATAATTAACCTTAATTACTTAATTACCTATTTAACCTTATTAGTAATTCAAAATTTCAATTATACCATGCCATTATCATCTACTATCATAATAATGGTCTAAGTACCACTTAAACACCTTAACTTTAAGGTTCTATAGCTATTAGATACCTTTAGCTAATAGAACTCCACTTTTACTGTAACACTCCAAACCCGGCCTGAACTTTACGGCCAAATCTGGCGATGTCACATTGAAATGTTTTTCGTAAAACGTGAAATCATTTGAAAAGCCCAATGTTGATTTAGCCTTTTTGTGTTAACTAGAAAATGATTTTAAAACTCATGCCACTATAAAAAAGTATTCACTTTAAAACTTATTAATTCAAAAATCTCATTTATCATAGAAGCTTTTGAAACGGTTTTGCATATTCGTGGTATTTTGGTAAATCACGCAAATCTTATGAAAACTCGCATCTTACCACTAGGAGGTATAAATCATAATGTAATAATAAAACCCCAAATTAAAGAATAAAACTTAAAGAGGCATTTTACATAAAAATACCCAAATAAAACTACTTATAAATTAAAAGATAAATTCCAAAGCGTAAGATGTTGTGTGTCCACCTCCAAGTCCCTCGCAGCACCGATCTCCCTAAGGATTACTTGTACAGTTAAAACTGTTGGGTGAGTTTACGAAAACTCAATGTGTAATCCCATAATAACAAACAGTTAGACATACAGAGAGCAAATACATTCTGGGCTTAAGCCCATATTAGTAACAGTAGCAGTCTGGGCCTTAGCCCATTTCAGTAACAGTAGCGGTCTGGGCTTTAGCCCATTTCAATAACATTAATCAATGCAGTAACAGTAATCAGTGCAGTATGCAAGCAGAAAATCCTACCCAATTCAGCCTCGACACACCAGCTCCATACCAACCCTACGCACCATGTGGGGATAAAATCGACCCACCCAGCCCTACACACCAAGTAGCACCGGTTGCGGCACAAAAATAGTATTGCAGCAAAGCTTCCAGTATAGTAGGCTCAAAGCCATCAGTAGGTCCACAGTCATCTTGCATGACCCGTGCGACCATATCAGTACAGTACACTTCCTCTAATATCATAATCCCACCCCATGCAATGTAACATAATATCATACTTGGATGCAACATACATATAACGTGGCATGCTCAAATATAGTCATACACATCGTAGAAAAAATCTATCATGTTACCTTACAGGGGTATTACAATTATTTTACCCTACAGGGGTATTTAGGTCATTCTACCCTATGGGGGTATTTCGATCATTTTACCATATAGGGGTATTTTGGTCATTTTACCCTATAAGGGTATTTCACTCATTTACCCTATAAGGGCAAAACAGTCATTTCAACACATTGGGTGTAACGCCCCCACGCCCGAGACCATCACCGGAGTCGAGCTTGAGGGGTTACCGAACATAATTTATCAATTTAAGAACTTCAAATCATTTGTTTCTACATTCACAGCTTTCTAGCTACTCGCGTCACAGTTACAAGAAAAATCATATCTCGAGTTACGAAACTCGAAATCAA
>NC_053425.1:61530204-61580992 GCF_007990345.1 Gossypium hirsutum | reverse complement strand
TCATAGGACTTATGTGCGATTTTGAAATGTGATAGGTCGAAGCATAAGACTATTAGTGCATGAAATAAAAAGGGGGACTTGCATGTCAAATTCCCCCTATAGTAGTGGCCGGCATGACAAGCATGGAGACAAGTGTGATGGGCAAGACATGTATAACATGTTGTGTTGGTGCATCATGGTGGAAAAAAATAAAATAAGGAGCATGGGCATAAAATAATGAAAGGGAATATGATGAAAAAAAAATGTGTGGTTGTTTCCCCCCCATTGCCGTGAGTTAAAGAAAAGAAAAGAGAAAATTTGTTCATCCTTTTTCATCTTCATTTGGCCGAAAATTCAAAGGAAGGAGGAAGGAGTTCTTGCTTCATGTTTGGTTTGGAAGAGGATTAGGAGGAGGTTTGGCCATACTTGTATCTAGATCAAGGTATGTTTGAGGTTGTGCCATGAGATTCATGCATGTTTTTAGTTGCTAGCTTGAGTTCTAATTAGCCCATGGTTCAAATCTTTGCTATGTCATGGGATGATATTCGGCCTAGGTAGATTTTGTGTTAATGCCATTGCATGCTAAATATGAAGCTTGTTAATGATGCATGTGATGGTGGATTGATGATTCTTGAATCTTCTTTTTAGCATTTTTGAGTGAGCACATATGTGCATTGGTTGCTAGATGGAGAAGAATCGGCTAGCAAGTTGTGTGCTAAGGCCGAATATAATTTTTGTATATTAATGATTAATGCATGTGTTAAATTGATGGAAAGGGAGAGGATGCTTTACTAGTGTATATATGTGTGTATTAGCCAAGTTTTGAACTTGAAACAAAAGGGTGTTTAGTCAATACAAGTGACCATACTTGTAGAATGTATTAAGTGTTGAAATCGGCCCCAACATAGACATGCATATTCGGCCATAGGAAGTAGATTGGTGTTGCATGTATTCGGTTAGAGGCAAGCATATTGATGCTTTTGTCTTGGCTTAGAAAATTCGGCCAAGGGGGAAAAATTAGCTAAAATGTTGAGTTTGATTCATGATTCCGTACATATGTGACTTTAATGTCTAATGTATAAATATGGGCTAAGTGCCTTGTGTTCCTCTTTTCGATGCTCAAATGATTAAATCAATTTATTTGTTTAATTAAGCTCAAGAGCAAAGGGGAACTAAATCCGATAAAGGGAAGGAAAAAGTGGTCGAATAGCTATCGGAATCGTTCGACAACACCCGAGGTAAGTTCTTGAGTAAAAGAGCTTAAATTATGATTTGATTAGATCATATTTTATGCAAATCAAAATCATGCTCTTTGTGTGTGGCTATTGAGCCGAAATTGCAAGAATGATAAGTGTATTGTGTTCGAGTTTTGCTAACGAAAATGAAATACGAATGTGCCATGATTTATTGTTAAATGTGCATGGTTATTTGAATGATGTCCGGGCTAAGTCCCGGAGGCTTTGTGCTAAGTGACCATATCCGGACTAAGATCCGAAGGCATTTGTGCGAGATACTAATTCCGGGCTAAGCCCAAGGCATTTGTGCGAGTTACTAAATCCGGGTTAAGTCCCGAAGGCAATTGTGCGAGTTACTATAACCGGGCTATGTCCCGAAGGCGTTTGAACGAGTAGCTATATCCGGTTAAATTCGAAGGTACGTGATTTGGGAATGAATGATCTTGCTGTAAAAATTTCAGTAAATACTCTAGAAACATCCCAACATTGAGGTATGTTTCGTATGTGCTTGAATTTAGTTGAGCCCTTACAAATAAGTATTCGCTCAGTTGATAAACGAGCTACCGGCCTTTGGCTAAGTTGATCTTTTGTGTATGTACATAAGGGTTGGTAATGTGAAGCAAGTATGATATTGAAAAATTGTGCATATGAAATTATCCGTTTAGCTACATGAATGCTATACTTTTGTTGTGCTGGAATTCCTTGCTCAAAACTTACTAAGCATAAATTGCTTACTCCGTTTCTTTGATCCTCTGTTTTATATATTTTGGTTCTCCAGCTATCGGACTCGGGATTTTGAAGTCGAAGTCGCCCACACTATCAAAGCCCCCCCTTTTGGTACAATTTTGGTTGAACTTCGAAATGGCATGTATAGGACTACCCGTTTGTTGTGGGTCATGGACCCTTTGGACTTGTATAATTTTGGATAGCCATGCGAAAATGGCTTATATATGTTTGAGTATAATGTTATAATCATTTGGTGTGGATATGCTTGACAAGGATTGGCCATGGGAATGGTTAATCACTATCATAAATTGTGCTATTTATGCAAAAAGGGCTAGTTGAATCATGGAAACTATGAAATAGGTAAAGTCTACCTTAAAGGCAGATGCTGACAGCAGCAGTGATGTAGATTTGGAAAATCACTAAAAATAGTAGGAATGGAATTAAATAGTGAATAAACTATGTAAACGAACCTTGATGAATCTATTTTCATAGGAAAGTAACAAAACAATCATACGGACAGTATGTTAAGAGATATTCAGGTTCTCGTGAGATAGGGCCAGAACGGTTTCTGGATTTCCTGTTCCGACTTTGGAAATTCATTATAAATTAACCAGAGACAATTAGGAGTCAAGCCATATATTTATAGATTCCTCTCGAGTCTAGTTTCTATAGAAACAAACGGCATCAGTATTGAAGCCCTGTACAGGGAGATATCCAAGTCGTAATGTGCAAAGGTCAGTGTAGTCGATCCCTGTAACATGGGAGAATTTGACTAATAAAATGTACTAATTGGCCTAACAAAAATTCTAGAAAAAAATATGTATATGCAATATGAGTCTAGTTTCAGGGAAAATTACGGAACTGGATTCCGAGTTTCTGAACTCAAGATATGATTTTTAAAGCGACTAGTACGCAGATTGGCAGTGTCTGGGAAATTTTTTTTAAAAGTCTGTTAACACCTCGTGTTCGACTCCGGTGACGGTCTCGGGTTCGGGGTGTTACATTTGATTGGTATCAGAGCTACGGTTTAGTCGATTCTAGGACTACCGTAATGCGTTGGTTCTAGCTATACATGCCATTTTATGTGATTATTTGATAGTGTGGTGATTTCTGACATTTGCAAATGTGTTTATTTATAGTAATGGATCCCGATCCCGACCGAGCGGTAGCTGATGATCTTGAGAGTGTAACGCCTGCTCCCGCACAAGGGACAGCGCCGATGAACTCTCAACCTAATGCTAGTAACCCGAATGATGAAGCTAGACAGGCTTTCTATAGCGTGATGAATGATTGGTTCAACCAATACATTCGAACTAATACGGCTGTTCCACAACCTCCCTTCCCGACTAATACAACCCCCGCACCTACAATACCTCCGGTAACTGACCAAATAAGGTCAAATAAGCCCCCAGTTGATAGAATCCGAAAACATGGGGCTACTGAATTTAAAGCTACGGATAGCGACGATGCCGAACAAGCTGAATTTTGGTTGGACAACACTATCCGGGTACTCGATGAGCTATCTTGTACACCCGATGAATGCCTAAAGTGTACTATCTCCTTGCTACGTGATTCTGCCTACTATTGGTGGAGTACTCTGACTTCTGTTGTGCCCCGAGAGCAAGTAACTTGGGAGTTTTTCCAAACTGAGTTTCGAAAAAGTATATCAGTCAGAGATTTGCTAATCAAAAACGTAAGGAATTTCTTGAGCTTAAGCAAGGTTCCATGTCGGTTACTGATTACGAGCGAAAATTTGTTAGACTTAGCAAATACGCTCGGGAATGTGTTTCGTCCGAGGCTATCATGTGTAAACGCTTCGAGGATGGGCTGAATGAAGATATAAAAATGTTCGTTGGCGTTCTTGAAATACGAGAGTTCGTAGTACTTGTCGAGCGAGCTTGTAAAGCCGAAGAGCTTAGAAAAGAAAAACAAAAAGTTGATGTGGGAACTGGAGAGTTTCGTAAAAGATCTTCGGGAAAGTCTCTTCAACAGGCATCGAAGAAATTTCGAGATGATGTGGGCTGGTCGAGAGGCACTTCGGGCCTTTTTAGACGAGATAGTGATCGACCCCCTGTGGGTACACGAGGCACTTTGGTCGCCAGTGTTGGGAATGAACGTCGAGACAGAACAAAATGTCGATATTGCGGTAAATGGCATTCGGGGAGTTGTAGATTCCCTGACCGCTCCTGTTACAAGTGCAGATCAGTTGACCACTTCATTAAAGATTGCCCGAGGTTGTCTAAACAGAATGTAAATCAGAGTGGGAAACCGGGTGCTACCACTGCTCGAGGTAGACCATCTGGAAATACGGGCAATGCTAGTGGTGGTCAGAGAGGATCTAGAGATGCTACGACCAGATCCGAGGCTCGTGCGCCTGCTAGAGCTTATGCTATACGTGCCCGCGAGGATGCTTCTTCGCCTGATGTTATTACCGGTACTTTTACTCTCTTTGATACTAATGTAATTGCTTTGATTGACCCCGGTTCTACTCATTCTTACATATGTGAAACCTTAGCATCCAGTAAGACTTTACCTATTGAGTCTACTGAGTTCGTAATTCGGGTGTCAAATCCCTTGGGTCGTTACGTGCTTGTCGACAAAGTGTGTAAGGAATGTCCCCTAGTAATTCGAGGTTCCTGTTTTCCGGCGGACTTGATGCTTTTGCCGTTTGATGAATTTGATGTTATTCTTGGTTTGGATTGGCTGACCGCGCATGATGCAGTTGTGAACTGCAAAAGCAAGACTATTGATTTGAGGTGCGCAAATAACGAGATAATCCGAGTTGAGTCTACGGACTTAAAGGGGTTGCCAGCTGTAATATCCTCAATGTTGGCCCAGAAATATGTAAGAAAAGGGTGCGAAGCATACCTTGCGTATGTACTTGATGACAAAGAATTAGAAAAGAAACCCGAATCTGTGCCGGTGGTTTGTGAATACCCGGATGTTTTTCCTGAAGAATTACCGGGTTTACCACCTGTTCGGGAGATAGAGTTTGGTATTGAGCTTGTACCTGGGACTACGCCGATTTCGATGGCTCCGTATCGTATGGCACCAACCGAGTTAAAAGAGTTGAAAGCTCAGTTGCAAGAATTGACGGATAGAGGTTTTGCTCGACCAAGTTTCTCACCTTGGGGTGCACCAGTATTGTTCGTGAAAAAGAAGGATGGAACCATGAGGTTGTGCATTGACTATCGTCAACTGAATAAAGTGACGATAAAGAACAAATATCCGTTACCGCGTATCGATGATTTGTTCGACCAACTGAAGGGAGCCTCAGTGTTCTCAAAAATAGATTTGAGATCGGGCTATTATCAGGTGCGAATTCGAGATTCGGACATACCCAAAACTGCCTTCAAAACGAGATATGGTCACTACGAATTCTTAGTGATGCCGTTTGGGCTCACTAATGCCCCTGCGGTATTTATGGATTTGATGAATCGGATCTTCAGACCATATTTGGATCGGTTCGTAGTTGTGTTCATTGATGACACCTTGGTCTATTCAAGAGATGAGACCGAACATGCTGAGCACCTGAGACTAGTGTTGCAAATTTTGCGGGATAAGCAGTTATATGCTAAGTTCAGTAAGTGTGAGTTCTGGTTAAGAGAGGTTAGCTTCTTGGGTCATGTGGTATCCGCATCGGGTATTCGAGTTGACCCGAGCAAAATTTCAGCCATACTTAACTAGAAGCCTCCAAGAAATATTACCGAAGTTCAGAGCTTCCTGGGGCTCGCCGGTTATTACCGACGATTTGTCAAAGGTTTCTCGATGATAGCCACACCAATGAAGAAGCTACTTCAAAAGGATGTTAAGTTCGAATGGACGGAGAAATGTCAGAAAAGTTTTGATCAACTAAAAACTTATTTGACTGAAGCTCCAATTTTAGTGCAACCCGAATCTGGCAAAGAGTTTGTCATTTATAGTGACGCATCCCTACTTGGGTTGGGTTGCGTATTGATGCAAGAAGGTCGAGTGGTGGCCTATGCGTCGAGACAATTAAAGCCACATGAGAAAAATTATCCGACCCATGATCTTGAACTAGCTGCCACGTATTTGCTTTAAAAATATGGCGACATTACTTATTTGGTGAAAAGTTCCATGTATTTTCGGATCACAAAAGTCTCAAATATTTGATGACTCAAAGAGACTTAAATCTGCGACAAAGACGTTGGCTTGAGTTGTTGAAAGATTACGAGCTTGTCATTGATTACCACCCGGGAAAGGCTAATGTGGTTGCGGACGCCTTAAGCCGGAAATCATTGTTTGCTTTACGAGCGATGAATGTGCACTTGTCTGTTCTACCCGACAATGTGTTAGTAGCTGAATTAAAAGCCAAACCATTATTGATTCATCAAATTCGTGAAGCCCAGAAAGTTGATGATGAATTGGTTGCAAAACGGGCTGAGTGTGCTCCGAACAAGGAATCGGAGTTTCAAATTGATGATGATGATTGTTTGAGGTTCAGAAGTCGTTTGTGTGTTCCAAGGAATTCGGAACTCATTTCGATGATTCTGAACGAAGCCCATTGCAGTCGAATGTCAATTCACCCGGGGAGTACGAAAATGTACAACGATTTGAAACGTTGGTTTTGGTGGCATGGTATGAAACGAGACATCTCCGACTTTGTTTCGAGATGTTTAATATGTCAACAAGTGAAAGCGGAACATCAAGTGCCTTCAGGATTACTTTAGCCGATCATGATACCCGAGTGGAAATGGGATCGAGTCACAATGGACTTTGTGTCCGGACTGCCATTGTCAGCAAGTAAGAAGGATGCGATTTGGGTTGTTGTTGATAGACTGACTAAGTCGGCTCACTTTATCCCCGTGCGTACGAATTTTTCATTGGATAAACTAGCCGAATTGTATGTTTCTCAGATTGTGAGATTACACGGGGTAACTATTTCTATCGTGTCGGATAGAGATCCGAGATTCACCTCGCGATTTTGGAGGAAATTGCAAGAAGCTTTGGGTACCAAGCTGCATTTTAGCACTGCTTTTCATCCCCAAACCGATGGTCAATCTGAGCGGATAATTCAGATACTTGAGGATATGTTGAGATGTTGCATCCTCGAGTTCAGTAGTTCATGGGAACGGTATTTACCTTTGATTGAATTCGCTTACAACAATTGTTTTCAATCAAGTATTAAGATGGCACCTTACGAGGCTTTGTACGGTCGTAAATGCCGTACACCATTGTTTTGGACCGAGCTCGGTGAAAGTAAAATTTTCGGAGTTGATTTGATTAAAGATGCCGAACAGAAAGTAAAGGTAATCCGTGAAAGTCTGAAAGCAGCCACAGATCGTCAAAAATCGTATGCGGATTTGAAACGAAAGGACATTGAATATCAGGTGGGAGATAAAGTGTTTCTTAAAGTTTCGCCTTGGAGAAGGTACTCAGATTTGGCCGTAAGGGCAAGTTGAGCCCGAGATTCATTGGGCCATACGAAATCTCCGAACGAGTTGGTCCTGTTGCGTATAGATTGATTTTGCCCCTTGACCTTGAAAAGATTCACGATGTCTTTCATGTTTCGATGCTTCGACGTTATAGATCCGATCCGTCACATGTGATTAATCCCTCAGAAGTTGAAATTCAATCTGACTTGAGTTATGAAGAAGAACCGATTCGTATCCTAGCTCGTGAAGTGAAAGAGTTGTGAAACAAAAGGGTTCCGTTAGTTAAGGTGTTATGGCTCAAACACGGGATCGAGGAAGCTACTTGGGAAACCGAGAGCTCGATGAAAGAACGATACCCAAACCTATTTACCGGTAAGATTTTCGGGGACAAAAATTTCTTAAGTGGGGGAGAGTTGTGACAGCCCAAAATTGACCCTAGTCGGGAAGTGGTTTCGGGACCGCTAAACCGAGTCACCGAAATGTTTGAATGTGATATTTATTGTCTAGAATATGTAACTATGAATGTGTGAAAATTTCAAGCTTCGATTTAGTCGATTGCATGTGAATTTAGTCAATAGGACTTATGTGCGACATTTTTGAAATGTGATAGGTCGAAGCATAAGGACCTATTAGTGCATGAAATAAAAAGCGGGGACTTGCATGTCAAATTCCCCCCCTAATTAGTAGTGGCCGGCCATGACAAGCATGGTAGACCAAGTGTGATGGGCAAGACATGTCATAGACATGTTGTGTTGGTGCATCATGGGTGGAAAAAAATAAAATAAGGAGCATGGGCATAAAATAATGAAAGGGAATATGATGAAAAAAAAATGTGTGGTTGTTTCCCCCCCCATTGCAGTGAGTTAAAGAAAAGAAAAGAGAAAATTTTGTTCATCCTTTTTCATCTTCATTTGGCCGAAAATTCAAAGGAAGGAGGAAGGAGTTCTTGCTTCATGTTTGGTTTGGAAGAGGATTAGGAGGAGGTTTGGCCATACTTGTATCTAGATCAAGGTATGTTTGAGGTTGTGCCATGAGATTCATGCATGTTTTTAGTTGCTAGCTTGAGTTCTAATTAGCCCATGGTTCAAATCTTTGCTATGTCATGGGGATGATATTCGGCCTAGGTAGATTTTGTGTTAATGCCATTGCATGCTAAATATGAAGCTTGTTAATGATGCATGTGATGGTGGATTGATGATTCTTGAATCTTCTTTTTAGCATTTTTGAGTGAGCACATATGTGCATTGGTTGCTAGATGGAGAAGAATCGGCTAGCAAGTTGTGTGCTAAGGCCGAATATAATTTTTGTATATTAATGAGTAATGCATGTGTTAAATTGATGGAAAGGGAGAGGATGCTTTACTAGTGTATATATGTGTGTATTAGCCAAGTTTTGAACTTGAAACAAAAGGGTGTTTAGTCAATACAAGTGACCATACTTGTAGAATGTATTAAGTGTTGAAATCGGCCCCAACATAGACATGCATATTCGGCCATAGGAAGGAGATTGGTGTTGCATGTATTCGGTTAGAGGCAAGCATATTGATGCTTTTGTCTTGGCTTAGAAAATTCGGCCAAGGGGAAAAATTAGCTAAAATGTTGAGTTTGATTCATGATTCCGTACATATGTGACTTTAATGTCTAATGTATAAATATGGGCTAAGTGCCTTGTGTTCCTCTTTTCGATGCTCAAATGATTAAATCAATTTATTTGTTTAATTAAGCTCAAGAGCAAAGGGGAACTAAATCCGATAAAGGGAAGGAAAAAGTGGTCGAATAGCTATCGGAATCGTTCGACAACACCCGAGGTAAGTTCTTGAGTAAAAGAGCTTAAATTATGATTTGATTAGATCATGTTTTATGCAAATCAAAATCATGCTCTTTGTGTGTGGCTATTGAGCCGAAATTGCAAGAATGATAAGTGTCTTGTGTTCGAGTTTTGCTAACGAAAATGAAATACGAATGTGCCATGATTTATTGTTAAATGTGCAAGGTTATTTGAATGATGTCCGGGCTAAGTCCCGAAGGCTTTGTGCTAAGTGACCATATCCAGACTAAGATCCGAAGGCATTTGTGCGAGATACTAATTCCGGGCTAAGCCCGAAGGCATTTGTGCGAGTTACTAAATCCGGGTTAAGTCCCGAAGGCAATTGTGCGAGTTACTATAACCGGGCTATGTCCCGAAGGCGTTTGAACGAGTAACTATATCCGGTTAAATTCTGAAGGTACGTGATTTGGGAATGAATGATCTTGCTGTAAAAATTTCAGTAAATACTCTAGAAACATCCCAACATTGGGGTATGTTTCGTATGTGCTTGAATTTAGTTGAGCCCTTACAAATAAGTATTCGCTCAGTTGATAAACGAGCTACCGGCCTTTGGCTAAGTTGATCTTTTGTGTATGTACATAAGGGTTGGTAATGTGAAGCAAGTATGATATTGAAAAATTGTGCATATGAAATTATCCGTTTAGCTACATGAATGCTATACTTTTGTTGTGCTGGAATTCCTTGCTCAAAACTTACTAAGTATAAATTGCTTACTCTGTTTCTTTGATCCTCTGTTTTATAGATTTTGGTTCTCCAGCTATCGGACTCTGGATTTTGAAGTCAAAGTCGCCCACACTATCAAAGCCCCCCCCCCTTTTTGGTACAATTTTGGTTGAACTTCGAAATGGCATGTATAGGACTACCCGTTTGTTGTGGGTCATGGACCCTTTGGACTTGTATAATTTTGGATAGCCATGCGAAAATGGCTTATATATGTTTGAGTATAATGTTATAATCTTTTGGTGTGGATATGCTTGACAAGGATTGGCCATGGGAATGGTTAATCACTATCATAAATTGTGCTATTTATGCAAAAAGGGCTAGTTGAATCATGGAAACTATGAAATAGGTAAAGTCTACCTTAAAGGCAGATGCTGACAGCAGCAGTGATGTAGATTTGGAAAATCACTAAAAATAGTAGGAATGGAATTAAATAGTGAATAAACTATGTAAACGAACCTTGATGAATATATTTTCATAGGAAAGTAACGAAACAATCATACGGACAGTATGTTAAGAGATATTCAGGTTCTCGTGAGACAGGGCCAGAACGGTTTCTGGATTTCCTGTTCCGACTTTGGAAATTCATTATAAATTAACCAGAGACAATTAGGAGTCAATCCATATATGTATAGATTCCTCTTGGAGTCTAGTTTCTATAGAAACAAACGTCATCAGTATTTAATCCCTGTACAGGGAGATATCCAAGTCGTAATGCGCAAAGGTCAGTGTAGTCGATCCCTGTAACATGGGAGACTTTGACTAATAAACTGTACTAATTGGCCCAACCAAAAATTCTAGAAAAAAATATGTAGATGGACATATGAGTCTAGTTTCAGAGAAAATTTACGGAACTGGATTCCGAGTTTCTGAACTCAAGATATGATTTTTAAAGCGACTAGTACCCAGATTGGCAGTGTCTGGGAAATTTTTTTAAAAGTCTGTTAACACCTCGTGTTCGACTCCGGTGACGGTCTCGGGTTCGGGGTGTTACATTTTATATATAATGTATTTGAATGTCATAAACGTTAAAATATACATATATGATTGGTATGTGAAATGAAACATACTTGGTTATGGGTTAATATTAGATTTTCATGATTTCTTTTGATATTGATTGAACGTAAATTTGGAAGTTATATGAATTATAGAATCAAAGCATCAAAAGTTTGATTGATAAACCGTAATTTATACATATTTTTATCCCATGCTTAGCAAAAATTTGGATGAATTATCCTTAGAATTGTTGAATTTAATCGTCTTAATCCTTTAATTTCATGTTTTATACTTAGGAGAGCATAGGAGAGTAAAAAGAGTGAGAAACGAGCCAAAAAAGGAGAAAATGGGTCAACATGGGAAATCAACACGGCCTGGACTTCCCCACACGAGTAGTTCACACGCCCGTGTCCATTCAACGGACTCAAACACAGTTTGAAGCAATCGCACACAGGTGTGTTGTACGGGTGTGTCCCTGTCGAGCCCAAGTCTAGTCTTATTTGGAAAAGGCCACTCTTGACGGTTTTGAAGCATTCTAAAGCCTATATAAACACCCCAAGAGGTACCTGAAAGACAGATAGGGGGTAGGAGGCAAGGAATTACTCGAAAAAAGCTGATTGATCATCTCAAAAGTCGGATTCACCTTCAAGACTGAAGATCTCCCTTCAATTCCCTTCAAGAGTTCTTGGGTTTTCTTTATGTTTTGTTATCATTATTCTTTTG
This sequence comes from Gossypium hirsutum, assembly GCF_007990345.1. NCBI lineage: Eukaryota > Viridiplantae > Streptophyta > Magnoliopsida > Malvales > Malvaceae > Gossypium > Gossypium hirsutum. The sequence continues at coordinate 61,569,390 of NC_053425.1, read as the reverse complement.
AGATGTTTTCTTTCATAAATATGAACTAAAACCCCTAAATACCTAAGGGGAATGAAACCTAAGACGGATCTTGTTATTATTATCTGAATTATATGATAAATATTTGACTTGTTCTTAATTATGAGTTCTTAATTCTTGCTTTAATATTCCAGGATATTGATTCAAGTATTGATGTGCTTATTCAGAGGAGTAAAAGTCCCTGTCTAAGAGTAGATCTAACATAATTAAGTGGAGTTGATTGTACGCCTAGAGATAGGGTGACATAATTTTGCCGGATTAGGGTGAAACCTAATAAGGGAATCCATAGATCGAGTTAATGCAACACTAGGCGTTTTAATTAGAAAGAGATTTCAATTAATCAACCTAGGGTTAGATGTTGTTAGTCTCGAGAGAGATAATAATATAACTTAGGGATTTCTACGGATCAAGTCAAGTGAATAAACCGTCTGATTCAAAGTCAATAACAAGAGAAGTTTGGGTGGATTTTGCCCTTAGGTATTGTCCAAATCATTCAGTTTTCCCAAAAGTTATTTCCCCAATTTACTTTCTGTGTATTCTTAGTTTAGTAATGAGTTTAAATAAAACAAACCCCTTTATTTTTAGGCTAGATAATAAAAAGAAAAGTTAATACTAGTACTTTTAGTTCCTTTGGGTTCGACATCCCGGTCTTGCTATAAGCTATAATACTGTCCGATAAGGTGCACTTGCCTTTGTCGTGATAATAGTTAGTTTTCAAGAACGGACACTCATAAATTATAAAACTTATCACGATTCACAACACATCAAGTTTTTGGCGTCGTTGCCGGGGAACTAATATATTAGGAACATTTAATTTTTATTACTTTAGCCTTTTATTTTATTGCAATTTAAATTTTATTTTGATTTTTGTTACTAAATTTTGTTTTTCCTTCTGGCAGGTTTTTATAGTTTATGACTAGAAGAAACTCGTCAGGAACATTGGTTTTTGATAGTGAGATCGATCCCACAGCTCACAGAAACCGAAGAGAAATAAGGCGAAGCCTAAGATACACAGATAAAGAGCAAGAGGACGATATTTCCACCACAACCGAGGAGATGGCTGAAAATTAGGAAAATCCGCTACCTCCTACGATTGCTGCTGATCCAGTAAATCAGAATCCTGCTCCACGCACTATGTATGATTATGCTAACCCTAATTTAGTAGGAGCTAAGTCAAGTAAAGTTAGACCTGCTATTGCTACAAATAATTTTGAACTGAAACCTAACACTATTCAAATGATACAACAATTTGTTCAGTTAGATGGTTTGTAGGATGAGGATCCAAACAATCACTTGGTGAATTTTTTGGAGTTTTGCGACACTTTTAAAATCAATGGCATTTTTGATGATGCCATTCACCTTCAGTTGTTTCCCTTTTCATTGAAAAACAATGCTAAATAGTGGTTGAACTCGTTACCATGAGGGTCAATCACTACCTGGGAACAAATGACCGAAAAATTTTTACTTAAATATTTTCCGCCGGCTAAAACGGCTAAGTTGAGGAATGGTATCTCTTCTTTTGTGCAGATGGATCTAGAGACACTCTATGATGCATGGGAGAGATACAAGGACCTATTGAGAATGTGCCCTCACCATGGGTTACCTTTATGGTTTCAAGTTCAAACGTTTTACAACGGCGTGAACCCCTCAACAAGTCAACTTATCGACGCAGCTGCTGGTGGGACTATCAATAACAAAAAACTTGAAGTGGCTTACGAATTTATAGAGGAGATGTCACTGAATAACTATCAGTGGCAAGTTATGAGGACAAAGCTGACAAAAGCAGCCGGTGTTTTCAACCTTGACGCGGTTACTATGCTATCTAACCAGTATGCTATCTAACCAGTTAGAACTTTTAAATAAAAAGATTGACGATTTTTATGGTTCTACTCAGGTACATCTAGTGATGAGGTGCGATTCAAATGGAGGAGGAGCGCACATAGAATATCAACCTTTCAATCCTAGCATCGAAGAAGGACAAGCTCAATATATGGGTAATAATAATTCTAGACCTCAAAATAACCCATATAGTAACACATATAATGTAGGTTGGAGGAACCATCCCAACTTCTCGTGGGGTGGTTAAGGGAATCAAAGGCCACAACATCCTCTAGGTTTTCAACAACCACCTTACCAACAGGAACAGAAGCCGAACCTTGAGGAGATGCTAACAAAGTTTATCTCAGTGTCAGAAACTCATTTTCAAAACACTGAAACAACACTTAAGAATCAACAAGTTTCGATCCAATGGCTCGAAACTCAGATAGGACAGCTCACCAAACTAATTTTTGAATGACCACAAGGTAGCTTGCCAAGTAATGCTGAATCTAACCCAAGGGAACAACTCAACGCGATTGCCACTCAAGGTGAGGAAGGGTTAGTTGAACCTGAACCAGAACCAAGGCAAGGAATGGTGGTAAGTAAAGTTAAAGGTGAGGTAGTCCACAGTGAGCAGCAACCGGTAAGTAAAGAGAACAAACCACGGGTGCCATACCCCAATGCGACAAGGAAAGACTACACAGATGAACAATTCGGTAAATTCCTTAAACTATTAAAGAAATTTCATATTAACTTACCATTTATCGAAGCTCTTTCACATATGCCAAACGCAGTTAAATTTTTAAAGGAGCTTTTAGCAAATAAGCGAAAGTTGGATGAGGCGTCGCATGTTGAGATGAATGCAGTTTGCTCAGCCATTCTGCAGAATAAGCTGGCCAACAAATTGAAAGATCTAGGGAGTTTTACGATTCCTTGTTTAATTGGTAGCTTAGAAGTTAGTAATGCTTTGGCTGATTTAGGGGCTAGTATTAATGTCATGCCCTACAAAATGTTTAAACAACTAGGTCTTAGGAAACCCAAACAAACTAGGATGAGAATTCTTTTAGATAAAACAATTAGATTTCCTAGGGGCACTATTGAAGATGTACTCGTTAAAATTGAAAAATTTATATTCCCAATCGATTTTGTTGTTCTAGACATAGAAGAGGATAGTGACGTGCCTTTAATTTTAGGAAGGCCCTTTTTAGCAACCGCTAGAACTATAATTGATGTTGGTACAGGTGAACTCACACTTTGTGTGGGTGATGAAACAATCACTCTTCAAGCTCAAAATTCTACTAATACTGACCATATGGTGCAACCTTCTTTGCAAGAAATACGTTTGAAAAGCATACATGAGCCTTGTTCAAATAATAACAAAGAACCCATCTATGAAGAACGAAGTCTACAAATTGAGGAACTAGATGAATGGCTGACACAGAAACCAATAGCACATGATAGACCAAAACCACGCCATGACGAGCTCAATGTTTCACCAAATCAACTTAAGGTTGGAGACAAAGGACTATTAGATGCGCAGACCCTCATATTGAAACTTCTGAACCTAATGGAGCAATCCCTCTTACAGTACTCAGCATTTTTCCATATGGAACAGTTGAGGTAATTCATCCTAAATTCGGCACCTTTAAGGTAAATCGCACCCGTCTAAAACCTTATTTTGAGTTTGATAGCAGGAAGGAGGAGTGTAAACTCCTCGCACCACCATGACCATGCAACAAGAGAGGAAAGTCAAGCTTTGACTATAAATAAGCGCTTCTCAGGAGGCAACCCGAGCACTAATAGTGTTAACTTCTTTAAATTTTAGTCTTTAACATTTAAATCACTAACTAAGTACTTGAACACAGGTTTTTCAAATCCACAAGACCAGGCACACGGGCATTCCTTAGGCCGTGCTCATACCACGAGCGGAGACACAATCGTGTGAAAACAGAGTGAAAGTTTTTCCTAACACGGGATTCAATACATTTCCATGGCCGTGCAACATGGCCGCGAACGAAACTGTCAAAACAACATGGGCGTGCGCCATGCCCGTGTCCAGAAGCCGTGGTTGAAATTGATAAATTAACACGGGTGTGAGACATGCCCGTGCCTACAACCCGTGGTCGACACTGTCAAACTAACACAGGCGTGGGAGAAATGAAAGAAGCAGAACACAGCCGTGCAACATGGCCGTGTGTATCAACGCGCCCAAAGAACATGGGTGTGGCCTGAATTTCAAATGCACCCAAATTTGAAAATCACGATACACACGGGCGTGTCCCATGGTCGTGTGCCCCAAAATCTATATAAGCCCCCACTATTCTTCATCCCCTTCCCCAAATATCAAACCCTAGCCACCAGAATCCTTTCACACATACTCCCTGCCACGCCAGTGCGCTGACCACAGCACCACCATCGACAACCCAAGCTCCTCCCTCTACCAAGCTATTGCGTTTGTTCACTCTTTTCTCTCTATTCTCTTCAATTTTTTTTACTAATTTTATGATTTTTTATTGTGTTATTTGACTATTTTGTTTAATATTCATGGTTCTAATGATAGTAATGCTTATGCTCTTTGTTAGAAATTTGCCATTTTAGTCGATACATTATGTTACATTCATCCATTTTTCTCTTATTTCCATGGATTTCATGCTTACCCACACCATATTACATATTATCAATCCCACATGCATTCATTCACTAGGTATTCCATTTAGCACCATTCTCATGTTCTCATTGTTACTAATGACTTGATATATCTTTCCATTAGGATTTAGTTACTTTTTGGTACATCTTCCCTTTTGCCTATGATGCCCATGAAATATTCTTCTTTAATTTTAACATGCTTACATACCTTTCCATGCTATTATTGGGGGTATTTCTATAACTTCATCTTGCCATTGCAGATACCATGTCAAATCCACGTGGCAAGAAAATCGCCATCCCCACCTCGAAGAAGAGTAAAGGAGCAGCATCATTGTCGGGTCCTACCGCGAAAATCAGGCATCCATTCCTCTAGTTTTCCTCAGGACCACAAGAGGAACTATTTTAGATACTACGAGCCCGAACCCTTAAGTGTGGGCCACTGCATTGATTAGGCAGCACTTGAACAAATCCAACTGGCTGATGCGATTCGAGCCCTTCTGACGACTAACCCATGGGGCCTCTTTTTCGAGATCATCGAGCCAACGTACCTTGAGCTCACACTCAAACTCTGCTCGACCTTCCACCTTCAAGTTTTCATGACACAGTTCGATGATCCTGGAACGGTCCAATTCCGTCTCGGCGGTTTAGTGCGCCAATTGAGCGTACCTGAGTTTAGAATTACACTAGGGCTGTATTCGGAGGAGACAACGAACTTGACACCCTCCATCGCCATATCCACTATTCTCATTTGAAGTGTTGGAGTGCTTTAGTCCCCGACTTGGCCACCTATGACCCCAGTCGCTCTACAGCATCGGCCCTCGCACTATCCCTGAGGTAGTTACAGGCCATCTTGACCCACATTCTGACAGGACGATGAGAGGGCACTGGCGTCGTCAACACTCACGACGTCTTCTTTTTATGGAGTATAGCGAATGGGCACATCTTCGACCTTGCCTATTTCATTGCCCTCGCCATTTACCATCAGACAGAGTGGTATAGGAAGGGATTCATATCCATCGGCCCTTATGTGACTCGCCTGGCGCGGTATTTAGGCCTCCTTAACACGGCGGCGCAAGCATCTTCCCTCACCCTCATTGGTCAGATGTCCCCACAGGGCATATCGAGTATGCTACATATGAGGATGATCGAGCGACGATGTAGAGTTGACCCTCCCCAGTACCGTCTGGTCCAGTCCGTCGAGGAGGAGGACCTAGAGGACATTACTGATATGTCCCTCCATGTCATGAGGACCCACCATCTCAACCACTACCCATCCATCATCCAGTTCATGCGGCAGCTTCATACTCTGACGTCTCTGAGCGCTTTACTCAATTCGAGCAGCAGTGTTTTTAGCGCTGTGATCACATTAATGCTACTCTACATCAGATTTGTTTGCACCTTCACATCTCATCGCCACCACCACCTCTCGAACCATCCGGCGATGACGATGTTTAAAGACTTTTTATTTATTATTTATTATTTTTATTTTTATTTTCACTTTTATCTTTATTTATCTTTCTAAAGTACTTTTTATTTTATTTTCCTTTAATACTATTTCATTTTTAGGTTTTATAAATTTTATTGAACAATTTATAGTTTCGGCTATTTCATTACGAGTAATTATGCTTCTTTATATTTCCTAAAGAGTTCTTGATTTTTTCACAGTTATTAAGAGCTCCAAAGCTAACCATCACTTAGGAACTTGAAAATCCACTGGAAAAGGTTCTCCATGACTGCCATGTCCTGCCCGACCACCACAATAACCTCTTTGTTGTCCACAGTGGTTGTGGAACCCAACCTCTACCACTACGGGAGTATCCTCCTCCAATCTTATCATTGCCTTGGCCGATTATTCTCCATACATCCAAATCAAGGATTCCATTCAACATTCAGGAAGTTTCACTTCTCTTCCTCTCTCTTCTAATATTAACTTTATATCACTATTATATATCTTTGTACACTAAGGACAATGTACATCTTAAGTGTGGGGGGATATTTATATCATTATCAGAAAAATCCCTAAATTTTGTCTTATTCTCAAATAATCTTCTCATATCATTATTAGAATGAACTTTGATTAATTTATGATTTTTATCGATATGTCATGAATTAAAACATAGGCATTTATGCATTGACTGCTTAAACTTTAAAGGAATTAAGGAATCAAGCATGAAAAGTTGATTCTTGAGAATTAAAAATTTTTAGGTTGCTTTCCCAAGTTTAGGTATTATCTTGAGTTGAAATTCACAGGTTAAACATCAAAAAGCCATAATTTTTGTAAGATATTGAGCTTTTAGAGCATATATTATTTGTTTCATGCACATTTTTATTGTTGCTTTGAGTGCGACAATATGGAATCATTATTCTAGAACTTGCTTGATTATGCATGCAAGACCACACCATTGATTTGATATGTCGAGTTAATAAAGGCACTTAGGTTTAACCCACTTACTCCAAAAAAGCCTACCCTCATAATTAACCCTTAGTGAACCCCTTTGAACCTACAAGCCCATAACCCATTATTGTTGAAATCCCCTAATTTGATCCCTATTTTTGTCAAGATTTATTTGAATTAATTGCTTAGCTATGTTTTATTTTTCGTTGTAATAGTTAGCAAAGTTCTATGTTATTTGACTTGTTCTTAAAAAAAAAAACATACATACATACATATTAGTAGTAATTCTTTGTTTTTGAGCTTAAGTATTTAAATTCCTTATCCCATGAAGAAAAGCTCAATTCTAGGATTTTCTAATTAGAAATGTAATTTATCAAGTTGTAGTATTTTTCTAGTTAGGTAATTTTTCAATTCAATCTCGATTCTAACCTTCTCTTTTAGCTTGTAACCACACCCCTAACCAAATCGGCGTTACAACCCTCTAAAGACCTTTTGATTGATGTATCATCTCAATATATAGTGGTGGAGATTTTATTTTCACGCAAGCTTATGGTAATAACTTTTCATATTGACTGTTGAGTGCTAAATTTCTTGTCCTTAAACACCTCGAGTGATTTGAGACAATCTTTAGTGAAGATGTGAAACTCTGTGATGTTTTCAATCAAAGGTGATTACTTAGATGAGGGGAGACACCTATGTTTTCGTGATGAAATGCTCAACTTGGAATGTTTGAAACTTTGATGTTCTTCGAGTTGAATTTTCAATGTATGATTACTTATGGATTATTTTCAGATACTATTGATGAGAATTATAAGTTGAAAAGAATTTATCTTTATTGTGAGTTGAGGATTTTGCTTGAGGACAAGCAAACACTTAAGTGTGGGGGTATTTGATAAACCGTAATTTATACATATTTTTATCCCATGCTTATCATAATTTTGGATGAATTATCCTTAGAATTGGTGAATTCGATGCTCCTAATCCTTTAATTTCATGTTTTATACTTAGGAGAGCATAGGAGAGTAGAAAGAGCAAGAAACGGGACAAAAAAACTGAGAAAATGGGTGAATATGGGAAATCAACTTGGCCTGGACTTCCTCACATGGGTAGTTCACACGCCCGTGTCCATTCAACAGACTCGAACACGGTTTCAAGCAATCGCACACGGGCATGTCACACGGGCGTGGCCCTGTCGAGTCCAAGTCTAGTCCTATTTGGAAAATGCCACTCTTGGGGGTTTTTAAGCATTCTAAAGCCTATATAAACACCCCAGGAGGTACCTGAGAGACAAACAGGGGGTAGGAGGCAAGGAATTACTCGAAGAAAGCCGATTGATTCATCTCAGAAGTCGGATTCACCTTCAAGACTGAAGATCTCCCTTCAATTCCCTTCAAGAGTTCTTAGGTTTTCTTTATGCTTTGTTAGCATTATTCTTTTGAGATGTTTGCTTTCATAAATATGAACTAAACCCCCTAAATATCTAAGGGGAATGAAACCTAAGACAGATCTTGTTATTATTATCTAAATTATATGATAAATATTTAACTTGTTCTTAATTATGAGTTCTTAATTCTTGCTTTAATATTCCAGGATATTGATTCAAGTATTGATGTGCTCATTCAGAGGAGTAAAAGTCCCTGTCTAAGAGTAGATCTAACATAATTAAGCGCAGTTGATTGGACGCCTAGAGATAGGGTGACATAATTTTGCCGGATTAGGGTGAAACCTAATAAGGGAATCCATGATCTAGTTAATGCAACACTAGGGGTTTTAATTAGAAAGAGATTTCAATTAATCAACCTAGTGTTAGATGTTGTTAGTCTCGAGAGAGATAATAATATAACTTAGGGATTTCTACAGATCAAGTCAAGTGAATAAATCTTCTGATTCAGAGTCAATAACAAGAGAAGTCTAGGTGGATTTTCCCTTAGGTATTGTCCAAATCATTCAGTTTTGCCAAAAGTTATTTCCCCAATTTACTTTCTGTGCATTCTTAGTTTAGTAATTAGTTTAGATTAAAGAAACCCCTTTATTTTTAGGCTAGATAATAAAAAGAAAGTTAATGCTAGTACTTTTAGTTCCTTTGGGTTCGACATCCCGGTCTTGCCATAAGCTATACTACTGTTCGATAAGGTGCACTTGCCTTTGTCGTGATAATAGTTAGTTTTCAAGAACGGACATTCATAAATTATAAAACTTATCACGATTCACATCACATCATTGATTTCAAATTTTACCAAATGAATATTATTGAAATGAAAGTTGGTTCTGAGTTGTATTTGATCAGTAATGCCTCGTAACCCTAATCTGGCGACGGATACGGGTCAGGGGGTGTTACAAGTTTAATATGCTACAACGAATTAAGACAGATCAAAAACCCAAAAGATTCTTGGTCCCTCACAAAATTGTCCTTGAAATCGTGATATCCCCCATTGGATATCATGATATCATTGGACTCATCCCAAAAACTTGACAAAATCATTAGTTTTCATCTCAATAAGAAAAAAATCTGACTTAACAATCTAAAATTAAACTAACAAAATTTAAAATCCTAGTCTATGTGCAAAAAATAAATGGAGTCCATGCTTAAAAATCTAATTATTTACAAATTTTTGTTCATTCGCCACAGATGAAAAGTTAAAAATTCCACTTTAGGTGGCTAGTCACACTATTGAAATGGTGTCTCATTAGTTTCCTCAACACTCAAATATTTCTTTTATTCAGTGTACAAGTACAGTGTAACAACCCGTTTTTTAGTCAAATCAGAGCAGTGGTTTTGGGACCACAAATGTAACACCCCTTACCCGTATTCGACGTCGGAATAGGGTACGAGGCATTACCGGACTTAGACTTTAAACAAACATTCAAAATTGAGACATGAATTTCCACTCGAATTTAAAATTTTTCACATGCATTCATACCGTCCCTTAAACGAGCCTACGAAGCTCAAAACATGCATTAGGAGTGGTTCGGGACTAAACAGAGAATTTTGAAAACTTTCCCAACACTTTGTAAATTTTTCATAAAAATAGGGGTCACACTCCCGTGTGGCTTGGGACACCCCTATGCCCCTGACCCGTGTAACTCTCTATTTATGACGTCATCAACAAATTGAAGTAGCACCGTCCAAGTCACACGCTATGTGCTAGGCTGTGTAGCACAACGGCTGAGACACACGCCCATGTCTCTGCGTGTGTGCTTGATATTGAGCATTCTGTTTTGCAACAATTAAGGTGCAGGGGACATACAGCCAGATCACATGCTCATAAAGTAGACCGTGTGTCACACACGGCCTGGACACACGGTTGTGTGTCTACCCGTGTGGACAAAAAAAATGCTATTTACCAAGCCATTTGCAAGCCTTTTTCACACATGCACTCATATCAATTCAAAAGGGAACAAAACATATCATACTTAGGCAACCCAACACTCACAACTAAGACAATAATATGTTATTCTCATGCCATCATTTATCATACTTAAAACGTCATACTTAGCCCAGTAAAACATACTTAGGCAACCCAACACTCACAACTAAGACAATAATATGTTATTCTCATGCCATCATTTATCATACTTAAAACGTCATACTTAGCCCAGTAAAACATATTAACATCACATTCACAAGAGGGCATTAACACATGAATAAACTTGTAATCAACATAAGCCATCATTCGTGGCTATGTACAATTTGAACAATAATCCATTATAGGCAAACACATTTGGCCACATTAATAATAACACATATAGCCAAAAGACCAAGTTCCTATACATGCCATAGACTCAAAATACTTGAATTCATCAATACCCATAGTGATAGCTTGATAGTGTGATAGGATCTCTGGCGATCTCCAACCCGAGCTAGCTTATTAACCCTATAAGACATGGGAAAGGAGGGGGTAAGCTATATAACTTAGTAAGTCTGTATGAAAATAACAAGCAACTCTTACCAATCATTTACCAATTTTAGTAATATAAACACAAGGTAATATAAATTGTTATAATCCTCACAATTATAATTTATTCAATCACATAGTTTACTCTATCAATTTGCAAACATAGTTTAACATGTTTTGACATTAGCTTAACAACTGTAATCTCTTTGTTATATCCATAATCAACCAATCATTTCAAACCTTAAAATAAACATGCGCATTACTCATTAGTATTCATCTTTCAAGCATATATTTTAACGTCTTTCAATGTTTAAAATTTATATCTCCTCATACTTTTATAATCATTTTAATAGGCATTTATGCCAATCTTTTGTTTTTCTCATATCTGATAAATCACATATTATGCGAATAAAACTTACTTTGACATAACTTAATTTTGGCCCAAAAGCCAATTACACAACTACCAACTGAATTTACAATGAGCTCACAATATCATGAAATCAATGCTTATGAACTTAAGTACATACCTGTACAAATTCGTAACATAGTTACATACTTTGTCATCTTTAACGTACTCTTCGGATTACCCGTTGAACACTTGGAATACTGTCAGATACACGGAAATTCTTGCACATAAGTGCCACATATGTAGTCAATGCTACCTCATATCTCATAACACATAGGGCTCACACACGTTCTAATCACGGGCCTGCTCACACAAGCTATCAGTCAAGACGTAACTACACAGGCTGCTCACATAAGCTTCAGGTATCCGCAACACATGCCGGACAACCCAGCCACCAGTAGGATGTACATGAACAGCACTCGGATTCACATGGATCACATAACACATGGTATCCTAGTGACATGTCACTTGTATCCTAATCTATTCCTAAGGTTCGAACAAGATTTCCCACTGTACCGAATATCTATCGGTCATTTTCGTAGTACCGTACTCAATAATATTCACATTTCACTTCAATAATATAGCATTTATCACAAATATAAAAATTAAGCATTTTTACATATATGATTTAATGCTTATTAAACAGATAAACTTACCTCGAATGTGACAACGATAAAAAGGACCTATTTGTCCAATATTTGTTTTTCCCCCGATCTAGACTCGAACTTCATTTTTCTTGATCTATAATATCACATTTAGCTTATTTATTAGTCACATTATTCAATGTGACCCAAAAATCATATTATGGAAAATTTACGCTTTTTCCCCTAAAGTTTCACATATTTACATTTTTACCCCTAGGCCCTTAAAATGAAATTTGTTCAATTTCTTTAACATACAAGCCTAGCCGAATCATTTTCATAACTATAACATCTCAAAATTTCCATTAAAACACACTTTTACTACATATTTTATAACTTTTACAAATTAGTCCTTTTAGGCATTTTAACCAAAAAATCACTTAGCAAAAGTCCTTTAGCAAACAACTAACATGCAATTTCTACCATCAAACAGCAAAATACATAAATATTAAACATGGGTAAAAATTTAAACTTTGATATCTCTTCAAATTAGTGGTAGAAATAAGTAGATCTTGTTACGAGGATTTCAAAAACGTAAAAATCATTAAAAACGAGGCTAGAACGGACTTACTGTGGAGCTTGGAAAGCTTGAACAAAACCATAGCTATGGTTTTCTTCAAAAATTCGGGCAAGGGGTTGAAGATGAGCAAATTTTGGCTTTTATTTTGTTTATTTAATCATTTAATTACTAAATGACCAAAATGCCCCTAACTTAAAAATATTCTATTTCACCTATTTCATGTCCATTTATTCAAAATAATTAACCAGTGGAATAATTACCATTTAAGGACCTCCAATATCAAATTTCATAAAAATTAGACACCTCTAGCTTCTAGAACTCAAGTTTTTCACTTTTTATAATTTAGTCCTTTTGACTAAATTGAGTGCCCAAATGTCAAAAATTTTGAACGAAATTTTCACATAACAATTCCATAAAATTCTAGATCATAAAAATATAATAAAAAATAATTTTTTATGTGTCGGATTTGTGGTCCCAAAACCATTATTCTGACTACGCCCAAAATTGGGCTGTTACAACAAATTCGAGGTGGAAATATTTATTTATTATTATTTTGAGGCTTACAACATGATAGTATGATTTTATGAAAATTTCATTAAGAAATTTTATTGTTTGAATGCTTAATTCGATAAAAAGGACTAAATCGCATAAAGTGTAAAAGTTGAGTTCTATTAGCTAAAGGTGTCTAATAGCTATAGAACTTTAAAATAGAGGTCCTTGTGTTGTTATTAAACCATCAATAATATAAGTGGACATATATGAACACATTATTAAGTGTTTTAAAGTTTATTAATTAAGGTTAAAGTTATAATTTGGTATTAAACTAAGTAAAATAAATAAAAACAAATTTGTCATTTTCCTAAGTGCATTCATCCACTGCAATTTACCTAAGGAAACACCATTAATAGAGCTTGAAGGTTCGGTTATCATCCATGCATATCAGGACAAACGATGTTCAGATTGCGGTAGGGGAAAAATAAAATAGTGGATTGATAGCTAGATTCTCTTCGTACAAATTTGAGGTAAGTTCGTATGTTTAATAAGCATTAAATTATACATGTTTGAATGCTTAATTTATATAATTTTGATAATACGACACTATGAAATTTCTCGACAAGTTATCAACAATGTATATATCCCAAATTGTACATTAGGAATAGATAGGATAGAAAGGACATGCCATTAGGGGTTATTGAGTTTTGGGTGCTGGTCCGTACATTCTACTAGTGGCTGAGTTTTTTGACATGTGTTACAGTTACTCGTCAGATCATTAGCTTGTCTGAGCAGACACGGTGATAGCTCAAGAGTGAGCATTGTATGAGATTTGAGATGGAGATGGTTTTGACCATGTATCGGCACTTAGGGTGTGAGATTCCCGACTATCCGATATTATTCCAAATGATTCAATGGGTATATCAATGATATGAAAGAGTATGAGATTTATATGAATTAGTATAGGTATGTACGTGAACCTTACAAGCATTGAATTGAAAAAATTTATGAACTTCATATCTAACCTTATGGATGAATTTGTGTTAGGTTTATGGATTAAATTGAGTTACATTATGTCATGTTTACTTACTTGAATTTGTGAATGAATGGAAAGTTACACTTATTCGTCATACGAGCTTACAAAGATTAATAGCTTACTTTGTTTACTTTTTTGTGTTTTATAGTGATTTTGAAGCTCGCTCGGATTGGGAGTTGTCGAAGATCTCATTACACTATCCAACCGTTGTTTTGGTACTTTTGAACTTGTGTACTTGGTTATATGGCATGTACAGATGTTGTTGTTAATATGGCCTATATGTTGGTAATGTATTTAGCCAATTGATTTGGCTTGTAAATGATATATGTTTTGGTTATGAGTATAGCCATGTGATTGGCTCATGCTGGTATACTTGGTTATGTATATATGTGTAAATGGCCTTTTGCTATGTGGTTTATATTTGTTTTGTGAATGCCCGATTGAGAATTGCTAATGAAGGTAGGAAATGGTTGAAATTGAGAATAAATTAGCATGCTAGTTATTACACAAAATAATGCATATTTAAAAATGACCAATTAAGTGAATTCTTGAAAGTTATATTGGTATGTTTTGAATTGGAAAATTACGATGTTATGAGCATTATGGTTCTTGGTATTGGAATAGCATGATTTTGGCTTGGTGGAGATTGGTTTGAATGCCAATTGATGATATGTTTATAGCTATTTGGTATGTGTAGGTGAATGCAAGTTTGGGTGAGAAAAATGGCTTGGAAAATAGCCTATTTTTTTCCACATGGGCAAAGACACGGGCATGTGTCTCAGCCGTGTGTGACACACAGCTAAGTGACACGGCTGTGTGTCCCCTGGTACTTAACTAGAAACCAAGTCAGTAGCTTTACACGGCCCATCACATAGGCGTGTGACTTGGTCTTGTGGCATAAGTCAGTATACCCTCTAGTTTTCAGATGGCCTAGCACACGGCTTGAGACACGGATGTGTGAGGCCATTTCGAAGGGTACATAGGCTAGTCACACGGGCATGTGGTTGGCCGTGTGACCCAAGTTAGAGAGTTATATAGGGTAGGACAGGGCCATGTGATTCTGTTTCAAATGTCCACACAGCCTGTGACATGGGGGTGTCTTTGGCCGTGTGAGACACACGGCTTGGCCACGCCGGCGTGTGTCCCCTGTACTTTGAAATTTTTTTATGTTTTTCTAAAATTTTTCCGAGTTCTCAGTTTAGTCCTGAACCACTAATAATGCTTTTTTTTGGCCTCGAGGGCTTGTATTAGGGACTATATGATCGTATTTGAATGATGTTAGTTTGGATATGAGAATTGTATGATTGTTTAATTGATAAGTCCGGTAATCCTCCATAACCCTATTTTGATGAGAGATACGGGTTAAGGGTGTTACATAGAGCCTATTAGGAATCACATTCTCCTTCTTATTCTCATTCACTTTCTGATTCTCTTACGTGGTCCACGAATACCTAAAAAATTACACCATTCCTTGAAAGTTACAAATTTGTTAGCATGATAAGTATTTCTCTCATTTACTTGACACTTACAGTTTTATGATGGTTGCACTCCATTTGACCTAGAATCGAGTTTGAAACATTTGAAAACTTCAATTTCTCCCATAATGTCCATAGTTAGTTCGCCCCGTCCTACATCTATGGTGGTTTTAGATGTGGCTAAGAAAGGTTTACCTAAGAATATTATAATTTCTAAATCCTCCTCGAAGTCAAGCATGATAAATTTGACAGGAAAAATGAATTGCATAACCCTCACTAACACATCTTCAAGGAATCCTTTGGGACGTACTTAGGATCGGTAGACTAATTGAAAGGTTACTTCTGATTCCTTAAGCTCTCCCAAACCTAATCTTCTATAAATGGACAATGGCATAAGGTTAATATTGGCACCTAGGTCACTAAAACCTTTCTTGAAACTCAATCCACCTATCTCAATGGCAATGGTAAAGCTATCGGGATCCTTTAGTTTGGGAGGAACTCCTATAGACACCAATGTGTTACATTCTTCGTTAAGTTTAGTTTACTAGTTTCTTCCTATTTTCCTTCGAGGAGACATAGCTTCTGTAACACCCCTTACCCGAGTTCGACACCGGAACAAGATAAGAGGTGTTACCGGACTTAAACACATACAAACATACATTTCCTAGTTATGAAATTTCGCTCCAATTTAAAACTTTTAACAATATCTTAATGTCCCTACTATGGGCCTACAAGGCCCCGAACACATTTTGAAATTGATTTGGTACTAATTTGTGCAGTTTAGGAAGCTTTGTAAAATTTCAAGCTAACAGGGGCACACGCCCGTGTGGAAGGGCAACACGGGCGTGTGTCTTCTTAACATGGCCATGTTGAAGGCCCATGTGGCTCACACGGCCAAAACATATCGGGACATTCCCGTGTCCCTAGCCCATGCGAATTTATTTTTCAATTCAAACCTACAGGGGTTTTCACACGGCTTGGTACACGCCAGTTTCCATGACCTGTGTTTCCTACACGGCCATGACACGCCTATGTCTCAGCCAGTGTGCAAAAGCCTTGACACTCTATTTCTGACGTCAGTAACCCCTTAACGGCACACGACCATGGTACACGCCTGTGTACTAGGCCGTGTCCTCCACACAGTTAGGACACACGACCGTGTCTCCGCCCGTGTGGTTACTACTGGGCATTCTGTTTTGCCAACTTTTAGGTGCAAGGGACACACAGCCTTAACACACGCCCATGGGGCAAGCCATGTGTCACACACGGCCTAGACACACGCTCGTGTGTCCTCTTGTGTGGACAAAAACAAGGCTATCTACCAAGTATTTTTGCCACCCATACTTGCACCAACCTACACAACATCAAAAATAACCAATCCAAGCATCAATACACATAACCAAATAGCCACAACCATGAGAAACTTCATCAAATGCATTTAATAAAAATCAATATTAGCCAACATTAATGACCTATATAAAATGAATATCACATCCATCATATAAGCCAACACTTGTGGCTAAACTAACAAGACACTAAACCAAAGATTCAAGTCCCTATACATGCCACAATCAAAACATTTAAACTAGCTATACCAAAAGCTTCAGGTGATAGTGTGATCAATGCCTCCGATATCCCTTGATCCCCGATACTAGCTTGACGGCATTATATGAAGATGGAAAAGAGAAGGAGTAAGCATAAAGCTTAGTAAGTTGTGTATAAATAAGTAACAACATCAACCATGCATATTATAAATCCACACAACATTCTTGAGTGAACAAAGTTAAATATCACTACATGCTTACATATCACAAGTATCAGCCAAAGATTACAATATAATCCCAAAATCATTTCATAGCTAGAACTTACTCATGTCACTCTTACCAGCAAGGCAACATAACTAGACTCATATCTCATGAGTTTCGAATAAGTACTTGTACCACTCACAACATGAATATATCATTCCATATCATTGTCATAAGCTTTAAAATAACACGTGAAACCATTTGGAATACTAAAGGATATCTGACAAGCTTTACACAAGAGGGTGAATTGCCAATGCCATGTTCCAAACATTGTCTTACATTGGCTCACATGTCGAGGATGATGCCATGTCCCAGACAAGATCTTACACTAGCTCTCGTCTTAATACCGATGCCATATCCAGGCATGGTCTTACACTAGCGAACATATCTGTAATATCCCGAATTAGGGCCTAATCAGAATAGTGGTTTCGTGACCACAAATCTGAGATAAAAATAATTATTTTATGATTATTTTGAGGTCTGTGATATGATTGCATGATTGTGTGAAAATTTTGTGAAGAAATTCTATGCATAAAGTGCTTAATTTGAAGTTAGGGACTAAATTGAATAAGTTGCAAAACTAGCATTCTAGAAGTTTCTAGTATGAAATTGCTTTGAAATATTAATTAGGAGGTCTTAAATAGCAATTTGACCAATTTCTAAGTTTATGGACAAAAATTGGACGTGGATGGAATTTTTGGAAAGTTTAGTAAAAAGGGCATTTTGGTCATTTAGGGGTAAAATGAATTAAAATACAAAATTAAAAGCCAATTTTGTTCATCTTCTTCACCATGAACGTGTATACCAAGGGAGACTCCATGGTTAGGGTTTCCAAGCTTCCAAGCTCGATTGTAAGTCCGTTCTAGCCTCGTTTTTAATGATTTTTATGTTTTTGGAGTCCCGGTAACTTGATTTAGATTATGCTAGCAATAATTCAACCTAGGGTTCATATTTGGAAAAATACCCATATGTGAAATTTGTGTATTTTGGTGTTTTATGATAGAATATGACGTTTTAAATTATGTTAAACAGCTTGTACTACTCGGTTTTAAGTGAAAACGAGTAAAAGGGTTTAACCGGTAAAAATACCTCATAGTCATAAGTACATGTTAGAGTGAGAATTTGATGTTGCCATAGAAGGGAAAAATGGTCAGCATGTCATAAAACAGAGGAAACTATAATGAATTTTAATTTGCGAACCTTGGGGCAAAAGTGCAAATATGCAAAAGGTTAGGGGTCAAAATGAAAATTTGTAAAAAATGATTTTTGAACCCGTATGAATAGTGTGACTAATTATTAGGCTACATGTGATATTATAGATGAAGGAAATCGAGATTCGGGCTTAAATCAGGAAAATACAAGGTTATGGACTAAAATGGTAAATTGTCGTTTCTAGATCGAGGTAAGTTCGTATGATAATAATAATGCAATGTTATGTTTGAATTATATTTCTTACTACTATTGCATATATTGTATGATTTAATATATTGGAAAAGTTGATGGAATGGTGTTTATGATGTGGAAATATGACATGAAAGAATGTTACATGAAATGCAAGAAAATGATGATGCATGACAAATGATATATGAAATATGTGATATAAGTTATGTAAATTTTTAAAAGCTGATTTGATATTTGAGTTGTGTCTTATTATACTATGAATGGGCAATTGGTACTATGGATAGTGAGATCGACACTTCGAGTAAGTTCGTACATAAATAATCTATCTATTCTTTTTCTGTTATTATATTTTGATATCATATGAAATGTGGCTGCCTATCAAATGGTTATTTGATGTAAGTTATGAATTTAAATTGATTACGGACATTTTAGTAAAATGTTGAAAAGTAAGGAATTTCTCGGTTGAACCTTCAAAATAGAAACAATACAAATGAACTATTGTGAGGTCACGTGTGTAGTACTAAGTGCAGGCTACTACGTGTACCGGATAATTGGTCGCATGTGTAGTACTAAGTGCAGGCTACTATGCGTACCCAAAAATTGTGATCACGTGTGTAGTACTAAGTGTAGGCTACTACGTGTACCAGATTATTGGTCGCATGTGTAGTACTAAGTGCAGACTACTATGCATACCAGATAGCTTCGGCTACAAGTGTGGAAATGGGAAAATGTGCAGGCAATTATGTATCTGTTATTATTCTGATGAGTTCAACGTGAAATCGATTAAATGAAAATACATGTGAAAGTGATTATGTGATGAACAAGTGCAAGCATATGTTTATTTGAATTTGTGAGCAATATGCTCGATATTTGAGCGAACCTCGGTAAAATGGAATGGATTAAATGAATTGTGTAAAAGTGAACTTTAGTAGTACAATAGTGTTGAACAGCAGCAGTGTATGACTTTGAAAATTTACCAAAAATTGTGTAAGTTGAATTAAATTTCAAAAAAATTATGGAATTAAATATTAATGAGTCTATTTTCATATAAAAGAAACATGGGGAGCAAAAGAGTTATATATTATGTGATATTATAATTTTCGTGAGACAGTGTCAGAATAAATTCGAGATCCCCTATTCTGACTTTATAAATTCATCATAAATTGTACAAAAATTATTAAGAGTCATACCTTACATGCATGGATTCCTTGTTGATTTCTTTTCAAGGGAAACAAACAACATGGTTTTTGAAATTCTGTAAAGGGAGAAATTTGGTTCGTAGTGCACAGGGGTCAGAGTAGTCGTACCCTGAAATAGGGGAAATTTAATGAAGAAACTGTACTAATTGGCTAAACCAAAAATTCTGGAAATTTTATGGGAGAAAGATATATGAATATAGTTTCAAGAAAAATTAACAAAACTAGATTTGGATTTTTTTAGCTTCAGATATGAATGATTTAGTAACTGTAACTCGATAACACAGCTTAACCTGAACATGTGTAATTGTACAATTATAGTGTTTTATCATGAAAAGCGTGGTAGTAATTGCTTATTATTTTCATATGAACTTACTAAGCGTAAAGCTTACCCATCCTCTCCATTTCTTTAGTATTGGCAGGTCGGCTCGGGGTTGGAGATCGTCGGAGACAAAATCACACTATCATTTTGGGAGAATTAATTCAAATATTAGAAATATCAAGTGAATGGCATGTATAGGAAGTTGGTTTGTGATATGTATTTTTATTATGATTTTGACCATACGTATCAGTCTGCATTGAGTTATCGTATATGATCATGAGATGTAGTCCTTATCCATTATGGTTTATAAGTTTAATTAATCGTGCCATGTCCTATGTTTTGATGTGATGATATAGTTAGCTTTGTTTGTTATGCACGTGTTCGAAAAGTTTTGAATTAAATGAAATTTTATGGCCTGATTTTTGTCTATGTTTATTGTTAATTTTGGTAGTGCCTCATACTCTGTTCCAGCCATGGATACGGGTAAGGGGTGTTACAATATCAATGTCGATGCCATGTCCCAGACATGGTCTTACACTGGCTTTCATTACATTGCCGATGCCATGTTCCAAACATGGTCTTATACTGGATCTCATTACATTGCCGATGCCATGTTCCAAACATGGTCTTACACTGGCTCTCATATCGTGGCCGATGGCATGTTTCAAACATAGTCTTACACTGGCTCTCATATCGTGGCTGACGCCACGTCCCAAACATGGTATTACACTGGCTCTCATATCGTGGCCGATGCCATGTTCCAAACATGGTCTTTCATTGGCTCACATATCGTGGCCGATGCCATGTCCCAAACATGGTCTTACACTGGCTCTCATATCATGGCCGATGCCATGTCCCAGACATGGTCTTACGCTAGCACACATATCACCCAAATGTAATGGCATGGATATCCAATCTATTCCTAGGTTCAACCGAGAATTTACCACGTTAATTTCATCATGCATTTTCATAATCATATTCAACCATACTATGCAAAATCGATCATTCAACACATAATAGCAATAAAGTTGTCTTACTCACGTACAACTTATCTCTGTATACAAAAAGTGGGTGAGTAGTTGGATTTAGTCTACTTGCTTGGCCTTCCCCCAGTCTAAGTCTGGATTTCGTATTTCTTGATTTAAAATGATAAAAATTCACTAATTTAATCATCATATTAATCAATGCATTTCATAATTTATATTTTGGCAAAATGACCATTTTGCCTCTAAACTTTCACAAAAATTACAATTTTACCCTTAGGCTTAGAAATCGATTTTCATTGAATTTCCACATTAACCAAGCCTAGCTGACACTATTTTAAGCCTATGGGATCTCACAATTTCAATTATTTCACACATTTGAAACCTATTTTATAATCTCCACAAAAATGGTCCTCTTAGGTGTTTCCATAAAAATCCTTTCACAAGAGTTGTTTGTTTAACAATCATCATTCATTTTCTTCCATGAAATTTCAGAAATTAACAAGATTACTATCATGGAAAACCCTTAGTCTGTCAACCATTATGCAAAATAGCCCTCCCATAAGTTAGCTTAAGCTACAAGGGCCTCAAAAGTGCAAAAAATCATCAAGAAAGACCATCAAAATCACTTACTTGCAAAGGTAGGGAGTTGCTAAAATTTCAAGCCTCCAAAACCCTTATTTTGCTAGTATTTTCGGTGTAAAGGAGGAATATGAGATTTGATATCTTCTTCTCCTTATTTTATTTTGTTTCTAGTCAAATTAGTCACCAACATTTCACCTAAATTTGACCCTACAATATTTTTGTCTCCTTGATCAGCCACTAACATATTTATGGTCTATTTACTCAATAAAGACCCCTAATTTAATGTTCTATAGCTATTTGACACATTTAGCTAGTAGAACAAAACTTTCGTACTTTATGTGATTTAGTCCTTTTTCAAAATTAAGCAAGCAATCGCTAAAATTATTTCACCAAAATTTTCATGCACTCATATAATCATGCTATAACAAATAAAATAATATTAGAAATAATTACTCTGGCCTAGAACTAGTGATTTTCAAAACCACTATTTCAATTAGGCCCAAATTTGGGTTGTTACAACTATGGTAACGACGCAACATCGACACATGGAAAACATTGTGGATCTTCTCTAACTTAGATAGCAAGGCTAGTTGATAAGATACCGGTCCAATTCTCTTTGTCACCTCATAAGGTCCAAGAAAACGTGGTCTTATTTTTCCTTTCTTACCAAATCTGAGGACTTTATTCCATGGGGATACTTTTAAAAACACCTTATCACCGACTTGAAACTCAATTTCCTTTCGTTTCAAATTCGCGTAGGCTTTCTGTCTATCCGAAGTGGCCTTCAAACGATCATGAATTACCTTAACATTCTATTTAGTCTCTTTGACTAAATCGACCCTGTGAATCTAATTTTCTCTGAGTTCAGTCCAAAATAAGGGCATTCAGCAATTACGCCCGTATAAAGCCTCATAAAGCGCCATTTTCAAACTCGACTGATTGCGATTGTTGTAGGAAAACTCTACCAGCGGTAAATACTTTTCTGAGCTACATTGGAATTCAAGAACACAACACCGCAACATGTCCTCAAGAATTTAATTACTCTCTCCGAATGGCCGTCGGTTTGCGGATGAAAAGTTGTGATAAATTCAACTTTGTCCCCAAAGCTTCTTGTAACCTTTTGTAAAACTGTGAAGTAAACCTCAGATCCCTATCCGAAATAATTGACAAGGGCACTCAATGAACTCTCACAATTTCAGAAACATACAATTCAGCTAGTTTATCAAGTGAGTAGTCGGTACGCACCGGAATAAAGTGAGTTAATTTCGTTAGTCAATCAACTATGACCCAAACAACATCTTTCTTTCTGGGTGATGACGACAATCCTTTCACAAAATCCATGGTAATTCGATCCATTTCCACTCGGGAACCATTACAGGCTAAAGTAAACCCGAAGGTACTTGGTGCTTGACTTTCACTTGCTGACAAATTAAACATTTTGACACAAACTCTGAGATGTCTCTTTTCATACCCAGCCACCAATACAATCTCTTCAAGCCATTATATATCTTAGTACTACCTGGATGGATTGACATACAACTACTATGTACATTGTGAAGAATTTTCCCAGTAAGCTCGTCATCTTTAGGTACACAGACCCTATCTAAGAACATCAAACAACCACAATACTAATCCGAAAATCTGATTCATCAACTGTCTCACAGTGAGTCATCTTGGCTTGAAAATCTTTATCACTCTTCTGAGCTTCACAAATATCTTGAAGAAACATGGGTCTAGCTCTCAACTCTGCTAGAATAGAACCATCCTTGATTACAGACAACTGAGTATTCATAGCTCTCAAGGCAAACAATGACTTCCTACTTAATGCATCTGTGACCATGTTCGCCTTTCCCGGGTGATAGTCAATTACTAACTCGTAATCTTTACTCAACTCTAGCCACCTTCATTGCCGTAGATTCAAATCATTTTGAGTCATCAAGTATTTCAGGCTTTTATGGTCGGTGAATACCCAAAATTTCCCACCATACAAGTGGTGTCTCCAAATCTTTAGTGTGAACACTATGGCTGCTAACTCTAAGTCGTGTGTCGAATAATTTTTCTCATGCGGCTTCAGCTGTCTTGAGGCATATGCTATTACCTTGCCTTCTTGCATGAGCACGTATCCTAATCCATTCAAGGATGCATCACTATACACTACAAATTCTTTTCCCTGTTCCGGTTGCACTAAAATTAGGGCTTCAGTCAACAACGTGTTAAGTTTCTCAAAACTCTGTTGGCATTTTTCCATCCAATCGAACTTGACATCTTTCTGTAGCAACCTCGTCATTGGAGTAGCAATCATAGATAACCCTTTGACTAGTCGTCTGTAGTAACTTGCTAAGCCTAGAAAGCTCCTAATCTCCGATACGTTTTTCGACGGTCTCCACTCAACAATAGTCGATATCTTACTCGGGTCAACTCTAATTCCTTCACCCGACACGATGTGTCCTAAGAATTTGACCTCTCGGAGCCAAAACTAGCTTTTACTAAACTTGGCATACAACTGCTTATCCCTTAAAGTCTGCAAAACAGTTCTGAAATACTCCGCGTTTTCACTCTCATCACGAGAATAGATCAATATGTCATCTAAAAAAACAAAAAACTTATCCAAGTATGGCCAGAAAATACAGTTCATTAAGTTCATAAAAACTGCAGGAGCATTCGTTAAGCCAAAGGGAATGACAAGTAACTCATAATGCCCATATCTCATCCGAAATGCGATTTTTGGTACATCTTGCTCCTTAACTCTTAGCTGGTAATAGTCAGATCTCAAGTCTATCTTAGAAAACATAGTGGCTCCTTTTAATTGATCAAACAAATTGTCGATCCTTGGCAAGGGATACTTGTTCTTCACTGTCACTTTGTTGAGTTGTCTATAGTCTATACATAACCTCATCAACCGGTCTTTCTTTTTCACAAAAAGTACCAGAGTACCCCACGGGGAATAGCTCGGTCTCACAAAACCCTTATCCGTTAATTCTTGTAGCTGAGCCTTCAACTCTTTTAACTCCAATGGTGTCATCCTATACGGGGCAATCGATATAGGCGCAGTACCAGGGACTAACTCGATACCAAATTTGACTTCCCTAGCTAGAGGCAGTCTGGGCAACTCCTTTGGAAACACATCCGAAAACTCACACACACCACTGGCATTAACTCAATCTTCACTTTCGACACTTGGGTATTCAACACAAATGCGAGATAAGACTCATATCCCTTTCCCATATATTTTTCAGAAGTTAAAAATGAAATCACTATAGGTAAGCTATCCGGTTCACCTGATTCAACCCAAAAAATATCCCCATTTTCACATTTCAGTTCAATGAACTTCTTCCCATAATTTACTATGACATCATGGGTAGACAGCCAATCCATACCAAGGATAACGTCAAATTCATAAAATGGCAATAACATGAGGTTAACTAGAAAACAATGACCTCTAATCGTCAAGGGACAATTTCGACATACTTGGTTAACTAATACATGTCTGCTTAATGGGTTTGACACCTTCACTAGAAATTCTGTAGACTTGACAGGCATATTCATGCTAGACACCAGTTTCACACAAGCATACGAATGGGCAGACCTCAGATCTATCAAACCAACAATAGAAATATCATGAAGAGAGAAAGTACTCATAATCACATTCGGTGACAATGCCTCTTTAGAAGTACGAATGGCATAAGTCCTTGCAGGCGCTCGGCCCTCCGACCTCACGGTGGAATCTCTAGGTGCACCTCTGCTGCTAGTCCCTCTTCTTAGATTCTTCTGTAGTTTACTCACTCTCACATCTTGTTTTTCGTCTTTCTCACCCATTTCAGGACAATTTCGGATGAAATGGTCTAACGAGCCACATTTGAAACAGCCTCTTTCATTCCCTCGACACTCACCAAAATGGCGTCTACCACACTGTGAACATTCTAGTCTGTTTGGTCGAGCACTATCGACACTCGGTTTCAGCTTTAGACGCTGTGTACTGCTTATTCTTATTTCTACTCGAGAATCCCACTGAAGTATTTGATTGGGTACTGAACTCTCTTGATCTCTTGGATGAGGATTGATGTGATCCCCCCATTTTTCTTTTCCTTGAGTCACGAGACTCAATATTAGGTCTCCTCTTCTCTTTGACCAACTCTTCTGCCTTGCAAGCTCTCTCAATGAGCACTAGAAATTCCCTCAACTCTAGGATGCCAACTAATAATTGAATGTCTTCGTTCAATTCATCCTCAAATCTCTTGCACATGATGGCTTTGGTAGATACACACTCCCTAGCATATTTGCTGATCCTTACGAATTCACGCTCATATTTTGTTACTGTCATTCGGCCTTGCTTCAATTCTAGAAATTCCTTCCTCTTCTGATCTATAAACCTCTGACTAATATACTTCTTTCGAAATTCCTCTTGGAAGAACTCCCATGTAATCCTTTCCCTTTGTACAGCAGGCACAAGGGTGTTCCACCATTGGTAGGCTGAGTCTCGCAGGAGTGACATAACACACTTCATGCACTCCTCAGGTGTGCAAGACAACTCATCGAATACCCTAATGGTATTTTCTAGCCAGAACTCCGCCCTCTCTAGGTCTTTATTATATTCACCCTAAATTCTTCGGCTCCCTGCTTCCTAATTCTGTCAACTAGATTCACCCTTCTTAACATCTCCACCCCTTAGGGCGCTATGGGGTTAGGTTGAAGGATTTGAGGGGTGGAGGAAGTGGAGTGTTCAGATTTACATGAACAAACCTCGAATACCAGGCATCCATCATATGGAGGTAGGCTTTTCTAGCCCCTCTGCCCTTACTCATTATCACAGGCCCACTCTTTACTGGCGCGGCCCCTTCAACGGGAGCCAGTGCATTACTCTCTACATCATCCGCCATTGCTCCGTCAGGATTCATTTACTATATGAAAACACAATTTAAATTTGTTAGGAGTCATCACACTGTCAAAAAATATTTATGGCATGTATAGTTAGACTTGTACTCATGCTAGGTTAGTTTAAGAATTGACTAAACCATAGCTCTGATACCACTAAATGTAATATCCCTTACCCGAGTTTGACACCGGAATAGGATACGAGGTGTTACCAGAATTAAACACATACAAACATACATTTCCTAGTTATGAAATTTCGCTCCAATTTAAAACTTTGAACAATACCTTAAGGTCCCTACTACGGGCCTACAAGGCCACGAACACATTTTGTAATTGATTTGGCAGTAATCTGTGCACTCTAGAAATCTTTGTAAAATTTTAAGTTGACAGGGGCATACGCCCATGTGAAAGGGCAACACGCGCGTGTGTCTTCTTAACATGGCCATGTTGAAGGCCCGTGTGAGGCTTGAACATATCGGGACACGCCTGTGTCCCTAGCCCATTCCAATTTATTTTCGATTCCAACCTACAGGGCTTTTCACACGGCATGGCACACGCTTGTGTCCATGACCGTGTTTCCTATACGGCCATGACACGCCCGTGTCTTTGCTCGTGTGCAAAAACCTCGACACTCTATTTCTAACGTCAGCAACCCCTTAAGGGCACACGGCCATGGTACACGTCTGTCTACTAGGCAGTGTCCTCCACACAGTTGGGACACATGGCCATGTCTTCGCCCATGTGGTTACTACTGGGCATTTTGTTTTGCCAACTTTTAGGTGTGCGGACACACAGCCTTACCACATGCCCATGGGGCAAGCCGTGTGTCACACACGGTCTAGACACACGCCGTGTGTCTTCCCGTGTGGACAAAAACAAGGCTATCTACCAAGCCTTTTTGCCACGCATACTTACACCAACCTACACAACATCAAACATAACCAATCCAAGCATAAATACACACAACCAAACAACCGCAATCATAAGAATCTTCATCAAATGGGTTTAATAAAAATCAATATTAGCCAACATTAATGGCCTATACAAAATGAATATCATATCTATCATATCAGCCAACACTTGTGGCTAAACTAACAAGACACTAAACCAAAGATTCAAGTCCCTATACATGCCACAATCAAAACATTTAAACTAGCTTTACCAAAAGCTTCAGGTGATAGTGTGATCGATGCCTCCGACGTCCCTTGATCCCCGATACTAGCTTGGTGGCACTATATGAAGATGAAAAAAAGGAGTAAGCATAAAGCTTAGTAAGTTGCATATAAATAAGTAACAACATCAACAATGCATATTATAAATCAACACAACATTCTTGAGTGAGCAAAGGTAAATATCACTACATGCTTATATATCACAAGTATAAGCCAAGATTACAATATCATCCCAAAATCATTTCATAGCTAGAATTTACTCATGTCACTCTTACCATCAAGGCAACATAACTAGACTCATATCTCATGAGTTTTGAATAAGTACCTGTACCACTCACAAAATGATTATATCATTCCATATCATTGTCATAAGCTTTAAAATAACTCGTGAAACTATTTGGAATACTAAAGGATATCTAACAAGCTTTACACAAGAGGGTGAATCGCTAATGCCATGTTCCAAACATGGTCTTACACTGGCTCACATGTCGAGGCCAATGCCATGTCCTAGACATGGTCTTACACTAGCTCTCCTCTCAATACCGATGGCATATCCCAGACATGGTCTTACACTAGCGCACATATCAATGTCGATGCCATGTCCTGTAACACCCCTAACCCATATCCGTCGGTGGAAAAGGGTTACGAGGTATTACCAAATGAAACACAACTTTCGGACATTCATGGATATGTAAAGAAATTAATTATCTTAATACATCACATTTGAATAAATACTAAATCAAACTAAATTTTATAGGTTACACACAAATTAAATAACATTCCACTATAATCATTATTAAAAGGCCGAATATAAACATAGGGATTAAAACATCTCATTAAACATTATTTAAGACCATACATACTTGCAACCTTATTATAAGTTTTATCTCAACCAACTTACTCATTAAAAACCTAAGTTACTATTCATATGGTCATTTATTAAAACTATAGCCGAATATATATATAACATGGAAAATTACATATTCCTTATTTGATGTCAACTTTCATTATACTCTATCGCTTTACACGCATAAAACATTTCCAAGAACTAAACCAAATAATCACACATATTATTATCACTTATCAAGCAAAGTAACAGTAGTCATGTTCCAAAACTAATTCAACACTCACATATTCGGCTAAATATGTATATATATATATCCATATATCCAAAACAATCCACTTTTAATATCAAATACATGTTATCCCAATTTATCTAACATCCACCAAAAACTAATTCACCTTATTACCGAATCAAAACATGGTTGTTTCACATACTATTCACACACCTAAAGTCATATTTAAAATCAATGAACAAAGACATATATATATTATCCTTACCTACTCCATCACATAACCAAATATCAATACTTCAAATCATAGCCATTTACCTAAGATATCCCATTTATATATCAAGCATATTATTCAACAAAATATCCAACCACAATTTCACATCAAACCAATTATATCAATCACATATACTTTGGCATAACTTTATCAACATTAACAATATATTAACCATGGTTCACATATAAACACATATAATAGCCGCAACATCAAAACCACAATCAAACATATCCATAGCATAATCAAAACTTAAACCAAACTTATCATGAATACACAAGCCATTTTCGCATAGCTTATATACATACAAACAAAAAATCCAACATTTAAAAAGTATGTTCCAACCTATACATGCCATAGTTCAAGTTCAACTATATAAATACCGAAGCAGTGGATAGTGTGATGAACATTGCTGACGATCCCCGAGCTTGTAACTTGAGTCCAAATCTATAAAACAGAGTAAACGAAAATACACAGAGTAAGCTAACTTAGCTTAGTAAGCCTTAAGCAAATTAAACAATTAATGCATAATATCATCTCAATACTTAATCATTTAAATCAAATAATTCAACTTATACAATTGTAATCACATTTAATTTCAAGATTTTAATTCCATACATATATAACATATAATTTCATAGAACAATTCCTCCTTGACCGAATGCTCTTATAATCAAAAAAATTAATTATCATCTAATCTTCAAATCAAGATGTCAATATATAACCAAATGTACATACACTCATATACACAAGCTCAAAAATCGTAATATAACATCACATACACGAACTATCCATATGGTCGTATACATGGTCTTGTATACATATATTCAAAGATCAAATCCATAATATTCATATCATTCGATCATAAGACTGAATACACATACCATAATCATATATATATACTTCATTTGCATTACACATGATTTGTAACAAATAATCAAGTTACTTACTTACCTTATTTTAAGTAGGTAACAAGTTAATTCATACCTGGCCATTTAGCTCATTTAACGTATTCAAATACCACATCAGCATGAAGTCTTTTAGGCATAAACTTATAAGTAATCACTGGCATAAAGCCTGTTAGGCATAAGCCTGTATTTTACATCGACACAAGGTCTGCTAAACTCAAGGTTTGATTTTATACACCGGTAATAAGCCTGCTAGGCATAAAGCCTGATTTAATTCACCAACACAAGGCTTGCTAGGCTCAAAGCCCGAATATCACCATTATAAAGTTATCTCATAAACAATATATATATAATTCCAAATATGCCATATAGTTCATACAGACTTTCAGATGTTATAATTCAGTCGAATTAGCTCAAATACATTACTTCCATGCTTAATCATATTCGGCTAACTTTACTATAAATCTATAAATTCCAAATCAGCATATTAACTCAAACATAATTAGAATTAACAATATTTATTTGCTTATAGACTTACCTCAGACGACGAAAAACTGGTACGGATCGGCTAGTCGACAACTTTATTTTTCCCCCGGTCTAAATTCAATTTTCTCTTTTCTTGATCTAAGTTAATATAAATTAAACTTATTAAATCAAATATTCAACCAAATTCATCCAAAAACACACAAATGGACAAATTACACTTTTACCCCTGATATTTCACATTTTTCACAATTTAGTCCATATTGCATAAAACACAAAATATGCACAATCTCACAACATAGTTAGGCCGAATATTCCTTATACTCATACTAGTCCATATATGTCATTTATTTCACATTTTTGTCCCTCAATTTATTATTTTTACAATTTAGTCCTAATTACTAAAAATCATCAAAAACTCCAAGTACAAAACATGTTAATCTAAAACATATCTTTAATATTTCATCATCAAACATTATAAAACACAAATATTCATCAATGGCACAACTCAAAACATTCATCAAAATCAGAAATTCTAGCATGGGTCAAATAGTATTCAAAGCAACGATATTAAAAACGTAAAAATTATTAAAAAATGAGTTAAACGCATACCTTAATTTGAACTTCAAGTTGCCGAACTTAAAACCACAACCTAAGCTATCTTTTTCTTTTGGTTTCGGCACTAACCAAGAATTATGAAAGCTTATTTTAATTTTTACGTTATATAATTACATATATTATTACATGTTTTACTAAATTAACCTTTATAATAATATATAAAACCTTTATAATTCATGGTCATTTCCATCCGTGCTATAACCATTTAGTCAAATTGCAACATAAATGCTTCAACTTACAAAGCCATTAACAATTTGGCCCTTATGCTTTTAACAATCAAGTTTTTAATTTACGCGATTAAGTCTGTTTATTTAATCAGATACTTAAACAACAAATTAAATCACAAAAATTTCACAAATATATATTCACATGAAATAAACACAGAAACTAATTTTTAAATATTTTTTCAACTCAGATTAGTGGTCCCGAAACCACTGTAAATCGGGTTGTTACATGTCCCAAACATGGTCTTACACTGGCTCTCATTACATTCTGATGCCATGTTTCAAAGATGGTCTTACACTAGCTCTTATATCGTGGCTGATTCCATGTTCCAAACATGGTCTTACACTGGCTCTCATATCGTGGCCGATGCCATGTCCCAAACATTGTCTTACACTGGCTCTCATAGCATGATCGATGCCAAGTTCCAAACATGGTCTTACACTGGCTCTCATATCGTGGCCGATGCCATGTCCCAAACATGGTTCTACATTGGCTCTCATATCGTGGTCGATGCCATGTCCCAGACATGGTCTTACACTAGCACACATATCACCCAAATGTCATGGCTTGGATATCTAATCTATTCCTAGGTTCAACCGGGAATTTACCATATTAATTGCATCATGCATTTTTCATAATCATATTCAACCATACTATGTAAAATCTATCATTCAACACATAATAGCGATAAAGTTGCCTTACTTACATACAACTTAACTCAGTATACAAAAAGTGAGCGAGTAGTTGGATTTAGTCTACTTGCTTGGCCTTCCCTTGGTCTAGGTCTGAATTTCTTATTTCTTGATCTAAAATGATAAAAATTCACTATTTAATCATCATATTAATCAATGCATTTCATAATTCATATTTTTGGAAAATGACCTTTTTGCCCCTATACTTTCACAAAAATTACGATTCTACCCTTAAGCTCGTAAATCGATTTTCATCGAATTTTCACATTAACCAAGCCTAGCCGACACTACTTTAAGCCTATTTCATCTCACAATTTCAATTATTTCACACATTTGAAACCTATTTTATAATCTTCACAAAAATGGTCCTCTTAGGTGTTTCCATAAAAATCCTTTCACAAGAGTTGTTTGTTTAACAACCATGATTCGTTTTCTTCCATGAAATTTCAGAAATCAACATGATTACTATAATGGAAAAACCATAGACTCTCAACCATTATGAAAAATAGCCCTCCCATAAGTTAGCTTAAGTTACAAGGGCCCCAAAAATATAAAAATCATCAAGAAAGACCATCAAAATCACTTACTTGCAAAGGTAAAGAGTTGCTGAAATTTCAAGCCTCCAAACCCTTATTTTTCTGGTATTTTTGGTGGACAGGAGGAAGATGAGAGTTGATATCTTTTTCTCATTATTTTATTTTAATTCTAGTCAATTAGTCACCAATATTTCACCTGACATTGACCCTACAATATTTGTCTCCTTGATCAGCCACTAACATATTTATGGTCTATTTACTGAATAAAACAGCTAATTTAATGTTCTATAGCTATTTGACACCTTTAACTAGTAGAACAAAACTTTCACACTTTATGCGATTTAGTCCTTTTTCAAAATTAAGCAAGCAATCACTAAATTATTTCACCAAAATTTTCATGCACTCATATAATCATGCTATAACACATAAAATAATATTAAAAATAATTTCTCCAGCCTCAAAATAGTGGTTTCGAAACTATTGTTTTGACTAGGCCCAAGTTCGGGCTATTACAACTTCCTTAAGGAAGTTGGCATATTTAGGCATTTTCTCAAAGTGTTCTATCAAGGGAAGATTCACATTCAAGGCTTTAAGCATCTCTAGGAAGTCTATCAATTCCTTGTCATCCCTCTTTTTCTTCTCCTCTAAGCGGCTCGAAAAGGGTGTGGGTCTTGGGCTAGGTGGTAGTGTTGATGGTGGAATGGCTCTATTCTCAGTTTCGATTTGTGTAGGTGCATTGTCAAGTTTTTTTTCCTTCTCTAGCACCCAGTCTCTAACACTAGGAGTGCAGATTCTCTTGTCCTTCTCACTCACTTTCTTCACCCCACAATTTGGTTGAATAGGTTCCTTAACCACAACCCTAGATCTAAGGGTGATCGCCTTGGCGTGTTCCTTTCTTTCTCTCTTTGGATTAGGTTAGGTATTACTGGGTATGCTAGAGGCTAAATTATTTTACGACAGTTTCAAAGCTTGGTCCAATTGACTATGGATTAGGTGCATATCGGCTTGCGCTACATGCAAGCCTTCTGCTACTTTACTCACCCTAATTCACAATGGTGAGCCATTATTATAGGTTGGTTTCCTCTCTTGGTCTTCCGGTGCTCTGGGCTTTAAAGGGTTAGCATTTTGATTCCCTTGATTTGAAGGTCATGCTTGGTTCCCTCCCTACCTAAGGTTAGGATGGTCACTCCACCTAGGGTTATAGGTGTAGGAGTAAGAGGTATATCCTCTATTCCCCATATAATTCACCTCCATATGGTTGCTTCCATCTTTGTGTCTTACATTAAAATTAGTTAGATTGGATGGTTTTGGACTTGCGCCTTAGCCACACTCATCTCTAATTGATTAAGCCTTTCGAGGACTTTTTTATACTTATCCGTACCACTAACAATGTTTGTTGCTGCTTGTTTGGCTTGATATGAGAATCACTTAGCCGACGTAAGCATTTGACATGAAGTCCCTGCAGATGCTCCATTAAGGCTAGAGGGTAAATTCTCGTCAATTCATTGTAGAAGACTTGAAGTTGTAACACCCTAACCGTAACCATTGCTGAATAGGTTACAAAAATACCATATAAACAAAACATTAAGACATACAATCATACATCATCGACAACATATTGTAAACATTAATTCACATACATATATCCCTAAATCAAGCCTCAAGCCTAGAATCATCTTAGAATAGTAGGACTAAATTGAAACGTTTCAAAAGTCTAAGAAAAGCTAGAAAAATTGATTGCAGGTCACAAGCATGCCTTACACGTTGAGACACACACCATGTCTCAGGCCATGTAACAATCGAATTAAGGACACACGATTGTGTCCTAGCCCGTGTCCTCACCCGTGTAATCGCTTGACTTGCATGCAATAGAACTTACAGGGCGTATCACCAGGCCGTGTGTCACACACTACTAAGTCACATGCCCGTGTCTTAGGCCATGTGGACATGAATTTCCCCCAAATCAAGCCATTTCCAACCCCAACTCATGCATCATCCTTTAGGCCAATTGTGCACATATTCAAGGCAACAAGACCCTATCAAAACATACAAATAAAAACCAATTCAAGAGTCCTAAATCAACTAACCAATATGTCATTCAAGGCACCTCAATTTCAATCATCAAAACCTACCTAATCATGCAAATTTTACCACTTACCATTCATTTACTACTAGTTCCAAGAACTTACTAAACATACAACATAAGGTAGCTCAATGACACAAACCATCAAATGATACTAATAAAACCTTCTCATCCATTATCAAAAGTGACCAAAAGTACTTTCTAAAGCAAGCATTATAACTTATTATGCATACATGACACCAAAACACAAACACATCTAGTTGTTACTTACATATTCATCAAACACCACTTTAAAACAACCTATATACATTCAACTACATAAGTTATACATGCCACTACCCTAAAAGATACAAAAACTACTAATAACGATGGATAGTGTGAGCTGAAGGTTTGATCCGTCCAAAATGTCAGAGACAACGATCTACAAAACAATCCATAAGAATGAATAAGCTTATAGAGCTTAGTAAGAACATAGTATATCATTTAATCTAATAATAAATTGAATATGATTCATATATTATTTGATTCAAAATTACTGAACTCTAAATAGGGTACAAAAGTGCATTTAGGGTACTGAAGTACAAACAGGGGCACGTATGTGTAATTCAGGGGTACTGAAGTACAAACAGAGGCATGTATGTGCAATTCAACAATATTCTTCTAAAAACATAATAAATAAAGCACCATAATATAAGTACACAAATAGCAATTCGTTTACATATTAAAACACTACAAACTTACCTCGACACTAGGGCTAAAAACGAGTCTAACTAATTCGAGGCTTTAGCTTTCCTTGATCTAAATTCGTACGTAGTCTATCTTGATGTAAATAGACAAATTGAATCCATTTAATATCTCTATTATTTTATTCAGTCCATATTTCATTTTTTTGCAAAATTACTATTTTGTCCCTAACATTTTATCTTTTCATAATTTAGTACTTAAGCTGATAAATTGAAATCTAAGCATTTTCATCATTTTCTCAAGCTACCCAATTTCTCTAGGGACCTATATCAACTCATACAAACCAACATTTCATAGATTTAACTTGAACTTTTACTAATTTTACAAATGAGTCCCTAAATGTCATTTTCATCAAAAGGCACTTTACAAAACTTGTTTATTTATCAAAAAGGACTCGAATTGTATCATTATGTAACACCCCAAGCCCTTATCCGTCGCTGGATTAGGGTTATGAAGCATTACCAATCATAACACAGTTCATACAATTATGCATTACATTTTATAACTCAAAATATTAATGACATTAATACTCGCAAGTTAATCTATTATTAAGCTTAAAAAAATCATATCATTCATAACACGACATAATTTAAAACATGATCCAACATATGATAAAACAAAATATATATATATAACGTATAACAAACCAACAACTTTATTTATTTAATATCAGACCCACTATATTTTATTTTAAAAAGGCTTGCGTATATGCAAATTACATACTAAACAAAACAAGTTTCAATACTTCATTTATGTGGCATGATTACATTAGTTAACATGAAATTACATATATCATACATTAATACAAGTTAATACATCCACTCGAATATATACAAATAAAAGGCATTTAATCACATTCGAAATAAAGCTTTCTGGCAAATCATATTTATGGTTTACTAAACAACCAGCATATAGCAAATGCAACATGTTTCACCAACTCAAGCATATTTCACCATTTCAACTTAAACCATTTTCGGACACAATAACAACTCAATACCAAAACATGTGGAATTCACTATACTTTCAATTTGACATTTAAGCATGAAAACAACATCTGCATAAGCTATTAATAAAACCAATATAAACATCGTACATAATTTAATATGCAATCACATATACATATTTAGTACATTATAACTTAGCCGATATGCTATTAATGCATATATACATGGTGCGCATCTTACCCTAAAAATAAAGGCCATACTTATCATTTGATACATAGCAAAACAGTTGACCAAAACAATGATGGGACACATTCATTAAGTACCATATAATAACCGAACCTTACAAGCTATTATGTAATCATCCATCACTCTAATTATATCATATTTCATAATTCCATCATGAACTAACTACTATACCAATACATATTACAACTATATTTGTGCTTATATTATTTTATAGTTTTTTGTAATTCGAAAAATCTGATTAGTTTTATAATAAGCACAATATAATAGTTGTATATGTTTTGGTATAGTAGTTAGTTCATGATGGAATTATGAAATTGATATAATTGAGTGATGGATGATACATAATAGCTTGTAAGGTTCGGTATTATATGGTACTTAATGAATGTGTCCCATCATTGTTTTGGTCAACTGTTTTGCTATGTATCAAATGATAAGTATGGCCTTTATTTTTAGGGTAAGATGCGCACCATGTATATATGCATTAATAGCATATCGGCTAAGTTATAATGTACTAAATATGTATATGTGATTGCATATTAAATTATGTACGATGTTTATATTGGTTTTATTAATAGCTTATGCAGATGTTGTTTTCATGCTTAAATGTCAAATTGAAAGTATAGTGAATTCCACATGTTTTGGTATTGAGTTGTTATTGTGTCCGAAAATGGTTTAAGTTGAAATGGTGAAATATGCTTGAGTTGGTGAAACATGTTGCATTTGCTATATGCTGGTTGTTTAGTAAACCATAAATATGATTTGCCAGAAAGCTTTATTTCGAATGTGATTAAATGCCTTTTATTTGTATATATTCGAGTGGATGTATTAACTTGTATTAATGTATGATATATGTAATTTCATGTTAACTAATGTAATCATGCCACATAAATGAAGTATTGAAACTTGTTTTGTTTAGTATGTAATTTGCATATACGCAAGCCTTTTTAAAATAAAAATATAGTGGGTCTGATATTAAATAAATAAAGTTGTTGGTTTGTTATACGTTATATATATATATTTTGTTTTATCATATGTTGGATCATGTTTTAAATTATGTCGTGTTATGAATGATATGATTTTTTAAGCTTAATAATAGATTAACTTGCGAGTATTAATGTCATTAATATTTTGAGTTATAAAATGTAATGCATAATTGTATGAACTGTGTTATGATTGGTAATGCTTCATAACCCTAATCCAGCGACGGATAAGGGCTTGGGGTGTTACATAATGATACAATTCGAGTCCTTTTTGATAAATAAACAAGTTTTGTAAAGTGCCTTTTGATGAAAATGACATTAGGGACTCATTTGTAAAATTAGTAAAAGTTCAAGTTAAATCTATGAAATGTTGGTTTGTATGAGTTGATATAGGTCCCTAGAGAAATTGGGTAGCTTGAGAAAATGATGAAAATGCTTAGATTTCAATTTATCAGCTTAAGTACTAAATTATGAAAAGATAAAATGTTAGGGACAAAATAGTAATTTTGCAAAAAAAAATGAAATATGGACTGAATAAAATAATAGAGATATTAAATGGATTCAATTGTCTATTACATCAAGATAGACTACGTACGAATTTAGATCAAGGAAAAGCTAAAGCCTCGAATTAGTTAGACTTCGTTTTTAGCCCTAGTCGTCGAGGTAAGTTTGTAGTGTTTTAATATGTAAACGAATTGCTATTTGTGTACTTATATTATGGTGCTTTATTTATTATGTTTTAGAAGAATATTGTTGAATTGCACATACATGCCTCTGTTTGTACTTCAGTACCCCTGAATTACACATACGTGCCCCTGTTTGTACTTCAGTACCCCTAAATGCACTTTTGTACCCTATTTAGAGTTCAGTAATTTTGAATCAAATAATATATGAATCATATTCAATTTATTATTAGATTAAATGATATACTATGTTCTTACTAAGCTCTATAAGCTTATTCATTCTTATGGATTGTTTTGTAGATCGTTGTCTCTGACATTTTGGACGGATCAAACCTTCAGCTCACACTATCCATCGTTATTAGTAGTTTTTGTATCTTTTAGGGTAGTGGCATGTATAAACTTATGTAGTTGAATGTATATAGGTTGTTTTAAAGTGGTGTTTGATGAATATGTAAGTAACAACTAGATGTGTTTGTGTTTTGGTGTCATGTATGCATAATAAGTTATAATGCTTGCTTTAGAAAGTACTTTTGGTCACTTTTGATAATGGATGAGAAGGTTTTATTAGTATCATTTGATGGTTTGTGTCATTGAGCTACCTTATGTTGTATGTTTAGTAAGTTCTTGGAACTAGTAGTAAATGAATGGTAAGTGGTAAAATTTGCATGATTAGGTAGGTTTTGATGATTGAAATTGAGGTGCCTTGAATGACATATTGGTTAGTTGATTTAGGACTCTTGAATTGGTTTTTATTTGTATGTTTTGATAGGGTCTTGTTGCCTTGAATATGTGCACAATTGGCCTAAAGGAT
The DNA here is from genome assembly GCF_007990345.1 of Gossypium hirsutum. Classification (NCBI taxonomy): domain Eukaryota; kingdom Viridiplantae; phylum Streptophyta; class Magnoliopsida; order Malvales; family Malvaceae; genus Gossypium; species Gossypium hirsutum. The sequence continues at coordinate 61,530,414 of NC_053425.1, read as the reverse complement.
GATGCATGAGTTGGGGTTGGAAATGGCTTGATTTGGGGGAAATTCATGTCCACATGGCCTAAGACACGGGCATGTGACTTAGTAGTGTGTGACACACGGCCTGGTGATACGCCCTGTAAGTTCTATTGCATGCAAGTCAAGCGATTACACGGGTGAGGACACGGGCTAGGACACAATCGTGTGTCCTTAATTCGATTGTTACATGGCCTG